>NC_091131.1:132058833-132362356 GCF_040183065.1 Periplaneta americana | reverse complement strand
GCCAAAACATTTTGTTTCGGTTTTGTAGGTTAGCCAGTCATGTTCTAGAAATTTTGCTTGTCACTGAGTAACATTCAGAAATGTCGGAAAATAATCAAAATCTATTTCACTGCCAAGTTGCTGGCTTGAAGAAGCGTTTGACATTGTCCACATATTCAAACTATTTTCTTGTAGGTTGGATTCACTGGGTCTAGTACTCTAATCCGATCATTACTAACACAATCACTGTTATCCTCTTTTGTGTGATTGTGTCACTGAAGTTTCTCTTTACTCTTCGTATGACAAATGTACTCATTATTATATTACAAACACCAATAATAACGTAATAACGAAGAATGAGAAGTACTAGATTTAAACGTCTATGTCAGGCTCCATCGTTAGTGCTGTACTGGGCTTCATATACTTGCTCGCACTGAGTGAACGAATCAAGGTCGGGCATCCTATGGCTAGGATGCTTATCACTACAGTTACTCCTACTATTTTTACACAATGTAACCTCCCCTGCATTGCTTGCTCACTGCTGTCTGCAGAGGGGAAATGTGCCTGCTGCCCAGAATTGTGCTATCTGTGGCTGGTCTATGTTAACTGTTACTTAATGATGCTGCGTACTCAAGCAGTAAAGCTCAAAATTCAAACCCGAACCAAACATTGCCAAAACTGCTTTATGGGAAGTCGTTAAACAGTGATGCAAAATTAATTTATGATGATTATAATCTTTATGTAAAATTAATTTACTTCCTATAGTGTTAGCAATACCGGTAATGACTAAAACTTTATTTCTGTCACTAACTAGTATACTTAAATAGTACTGTATGTAACCTTATTTAAATAATAGATAAGTAACGATATTTGTGACTGACAAATATTAAAAAAAAATAAGATCTGATGAATGGCCACCACAAGCTACAGACCACAGCCTTCTATACTTGAAATTCTACCATTGTAAGCATTCCAGGAGTTGACTTATCAAATAAACGTGTCTAAATACACGTTGAATACAGTTCCCGAAGGCTGTGGTTTGGATCTACGAAGCAAACAGATAGTACTCTTTGCTGTGAAGGAATGTATAAACAAATTTTTACGGATCACATTTTTTCAGTGACGGTATGTCATTTTTCACTAACGGAGTAATGTTATGTTTTCTGGTCATAGAAGCCAGTGGCAGTATCCCACACTGGCACATACAGTCTCACTTCCCTCACTGCTGGTAACGTACATTCCTTTTTTAACAGGCAGTTATTTAAAATGAAATTACTTTTTAACTACAGTACTTGAAATCAAACTTAATTAGATCATTCTTTAATATTAAAATTACAGTAAAAAGAGACAGACCAAGAGTGAGAAAGAGCTTTTAAATACCCGTCAGATTTTTCTTAAATATTTTCACCATTTAGAACAGTAGAGATCTTTCACTCAGGATCATAATATGAAATGAAGTATAATTACAGCTTTAAAAATGTCGGGAGTTATTTCCCGAGAAATATCTGTAATCCTGCAATTTAGATAGATTCCTATAAATTGTTACCGAATTATTTATTAAATAATTTTTAACCAATCAATTTTTAAATTCTGAAGATATTCTAGTTCTAAAGCTGATCTCAGTTAAAAGGACTGATAACGAAAAGATAAATTCATAGACAGCTTACGAATGTAAGCAAAACATTGAAGTACTCACAGAGTAAGGCAATGGGCAGATGTTAAACCCCAATTCTTATTCAATATCGATGCTCCACAGTAGTGGTATTGCTGCAGCTGCAGAGATAACTGAAAAATATTACAAATTGAAGCATTGTTAAAGAAAATAAAATTAGGAAACAAAATCACTACAATCACACCTACTGGTATATTTTAACACTAGTGTTATGTACTGATAGTCTGATACATATGAACAGGGTCCGGATTTTAATTATGTGTCATCTTTTATTTGGTATTTTACAGACAATACTAACTAATTTATAAATTGTGGTATTGGTATCTGATATTTTAAATTCAGGGTGAAATTCGGTTTGGCCAGACTTATTTTAGGAGCCTCTTGTTTCCCACATAATTGAAATTATGAGGGCAGATTAGTGTTGGTCAAAACAAACGTTTTTAATAATAAAAATTAGTATTGATTCATTTTTCATTTGTGCACTGTCTATATGCGAAACAAAGAAATTAATTGAAGCTAAAATTTAGGGACGATCTAACAAATTAAAACATGAATGTTGCTAGTTTTTCCCAAGTCTAAGAAAATCGGTGCAGTAATTTCTAAGAAAGTGTTACTAGCTAAATATGCCAATAATTCAGGTAATGGTAATGAATAAATTCGATTGAAAACATTTAGCTACACAGTCCACCGTTTAGGAGTAGTTGTCAGCATGTCTGACTGCAAAACTAACAGGCCTGGGATAGAATCCTGGTGAGAACAAGTTGTTTGTTTGAAGTTTTTTTCGGGTGTTTCCCTCAACTTATTAAGACAACCTTCGGTGCCGGATCCCAGGCTCATTTTTCCGTCATTATTATCTTCATCTTCATCCATCCTGCTTATTTCCATCAAACTTATGTTATCCTGTCATTTGAGGGAACAAAATCCCACCTAATGGGTGCCCCAATCTGAGAACAGGATTCTTCATCATAATCAGGGGGAGGGAAGGAAGTAGGAAAATAAGCAGAGACTCAAATGGCTACACGCCAATATAGCTGCAGTAGTCCAATAATACTAATCGACCACTTTGGTATATTTTTATTTTGAAATAAATGTTGTATCTCTTAACGTCATTATTTTGTCATTTTATTTTTCTACTTTTGACCAAGAAATTTTATTAATTTATGTTTCACCTTTTGTTTCATTTTTAACCTTACATTTGTCCATCTCACCAATCTCAAATATCTCACTAGAGCTCTACGCAACAATATGAAAATATCCATACACAGACAATACTTAAATACATACCTAAACCTATAGATCTACACACTCTGTGTAGGCCTATACATATTATGTACATGCATAGATACATAAATAAGTGATAAATATATGCAAAGCATTGAAATGTTATATTTTGAAACACAGCTTCAATCATCTACAAATAAAACATTGCTAACAATGAGCAGGGTGTCTTTGCAATTAGTTTTGATATAAAAATAAAGTTTTCTTTAACTTCTTCTTCATTGGACAGCTAAATATTTAGATAGCATTATTTTTCGTAAATTAGGTAGCTTTGAACGAATAGAAGTAAATAGCTAAATTTTTTCAACATTTTTAGATGATCAAATTCCGGATCTTGCTGAGGAAGCTTGATAGGGACAGTGTACTTGTGTGTGTGTGTGTGTGTGTGTGTGTGACTGTGTGTGTGTGTGTATGTGTGTGTGTGTGTGTGTGTGTGTGCGTGCGCGCGCACATCACTCATTTTCAGTTTATATAACCACTGCAATTTAGGTCTAGTTCATGAAGTAAATGGCTGGAAGGAGGAGGGTGTCTAGTGTGTGATCCTCATTGTGCTTTTTGTTTTACTGACAAATTCCATTTTATTACTTGAATTGATCTCTTTCTCTATATATAGACACACACATACTAGATAGGCTATTTTTCAGAATAATCTATATGATACAGTGATTTGAAACAACTTTTGTTAATGATTATTAAAGGAGAAAAATTCGCTCCGGTGCCGAGGATCGAACCCGGGTCCTACACTGAAGTCCAATCCACAGGACCGGATCGAATCCCTCTCCTCTAGTGTTTTTCCCTTTGTGGCCTTACTCCATGCTCGACATATATGTTGACATATTAAGTCAACTAACATTATACAAGGAGCACACTCAATTGAGTGACCAGGATTCCACAGTATATGCACTAATGGGCAAAGAATCTACGTAAAGATATTTTTTTTTTTCGATCCCTGGTGTCGGAGCGAATTTTTCTCCTCTAATAACCATTCTTACCATAACAGATAAATTCTGTAGGACAAAAAATTAATCTGTACATAACATTTGTTGAGATAACTTTTACGAAAAATAATAAGAAGTACCGATACTACCAATGTAGAGGCATCTCGGCAGACCATTATAAAAGTAGAAAAGTTTTATATCCAAACGAATGGAATTTTTTAGATTGAAGTTTAATGCATACTCATATATGACAACTATAGTTGTTTTTTATGGTCAATATTTTGTTGGGAAGTGGTCAACGAGTTCAATTTTTGCATTCTGTGTGATGTTACAATTCTGTTTAAATCAGTCCCAATGCTGAAACCAATGACATTTCAATTTGTAAGATATAATTTAGGCCTACAATAATAATTGAATACCCTCCCAAAATAAGGATATATGGTACATTAGTTCCCTGTGTACATAAACCCTTATTCCGAGGGGGTATTCAATTGTCTTTTTGAGCAGAGACGCCATGGTAACAAAGTTAATATTTCGTCCAATTATGTTCACTTTACTTCAGTTTATTTATCGACACCCTATCAGTCTTGCACACAACTGATGTTAACATCCTTGCTTTTGTTATCACTTGAAGTGTATGGGAAAATATCAGAGATAATATCAAAATTGCAGCCGAGCAGAGCATAGGTTATTAGGGTAAAAACATGTTGGAGTTGTTCATCTCGCCACACATATCACCGCGCATCTCGCCGTGTGGCGATTAGGAAACAAACCAATGATATATAATGGGTAAAAACATGCTGGAGTAGTTCATCTCACTACGCATCTCGCCGTTCAGCGGGAATCAAACTGGTTTGAGTTTCAAGATGCAGCTGCTTGAAACTAGCGTTCTGATTGGTCGGTTGTCGCAACGGAACGTCATGATTCTCTCCATCCATCCTCTCAAGGCATAAGATTGGAAGGAAATTCTTATTTTTTTTTTTTTAATCTTGCAGTTCTTAATTACAGTATGTTCATTTTTAAAGCCATTATTATTATTATTATTATTATTATTATTATTATTATTATTATTATTATTATTATTATTATTATTATTATTATTATTCATTTAGTTTTCAGAACAAAAAGTGTTTATACCGACGTCAAACTTTTGCACAATATTTTGAAAGAATATGTGTTTCTTATTGTGATTGACAGTGAAAGATTTTTGTAAATAATAAGTAATACATTTTGATGATAGTACATTATTATATACTGTATAATTATTAATTACCTGAGAGTCACTAACAACCTCTCTTCAGCACTGATTGGTTGTTTATGTATGTTAGTGTACGCTTTTTGGAGTTTAGGTTCTATTAGCATCAAGATGTAAGTGAACGTTGACTGAGACATTCTTAAATATTCTAAATGTAATCTTCATCTTACGATGTTTGGGTGACGTATATACGTCCGTTGATGTGACATATTAATGAATTAAATACTATTATAGTCACAATCATGCCATGGTATGAAAGAAAAATTTCACAACCTCGAGCGGGAATCAAACCTGCGACTTCCTGGTCTCCGGTCAGGCGCTCTACCACTGAGCTATCGAGTTCGTCTCACGCCAAAGGCTCGGAATTATCCTTTCATACTGGCGACTCTGTTATAGAGTACTGTCCATAGAGTCTGATCTTAGTCAGCACTGCTTATGGCTAGAAAGAAACTTTACAAATGTAACCATGGCATGATTGTGACTATAATAGTATTTAATTCATTTCTTAAATATTCGTAAAATCTATCTGGAAATGCCTTAAGCTGCTGATATAATTGATAGAATTCACCAAGTTTAGTGCGTTCCTTATTGATTGGATGCATGCTGTATTTTCTTCTTCTGTTGGAAAGTAACCACCACTTCATTGCAGTACTTGTAGATAAATCGCTAACACTGTCAGAATTTGTAAACATTTTTTAAATACTAATATGTACGACCAATAAATTTATTAGTATTTACCACGTATTCATGGAGAATCTCACATCTGTACTCATTGTCCGCGTATCGGCGAGAATCATGGCAAGGTGAATTGCTTCACTATGTTCTGCTGAGGCGAGATGTGAGATGCATGGCGAGTGAATGGCGAGGTGCGCTACTCGGAGAGGCGAAATGAACAACTCCAACATGTTTTTACACTTATGAAACTAGAAAAAGAAACCGTGGTTTGATGAAGATTGTTGCACGGTAATAGAAAGAAGGATACAGGCAAAATTGAAATTTTTACAGGATCCAGTTGAAGTGAATAAAGATATTTATTTAAATGAAAGACAAGAAGCAAGTCGTACACTTAGGAATAAAAAGAGAGATTACTTGAAGGAAAAACTCAATGAGGTAGAAATAAGTATTACGAATAAAAACATTAGAGATTTATGTAAGGGCATAAAGGAATTTAAGAATGGATAACAGGCAAGAGTAAATGTGGTCAAGAATGAGAATGGTGACTTGCTTGCAGATTCTCATTCAATCCTGAACAGATGGAAAAACTATTTTGGGCAACTACTAAATCTACATAGGCCAAATAGGAAATGATGAGGATGAAATTCAACTACAAACTGCTGAGCCATTTATACACAACCCACACTTTCTGAAGTTGAAATTGCGATAGAAAATCTGAAAAATTACAAGTCTCCAGGTATCGATGAAATTCCAGCATAATTAATACAAGAGCTTGGAAGCGAATTATCTAGTGAAATTTATAAGCTTGTACTTACTACTTGGGAAAAGGTAATAAACCAAAACAATGGAAGGAGTCTATAGTTGTACTTATCTCTAAAAAGGGGGACAAGACTAACTGTAGTAACTTTCGAGGAATGTCACTTTTGTTGACATCGTACAAAATATTGTCCAATATTCTTTGAGAAGCTTAACTCCATATGTAGATGAAATTATTGGGGATCGTCAATGTGGTTTTAGTCATAATAGATCGACTAATGATCACATTTTTTGTATTCGACAGATATTGGAGAAAAAATTGGATATAAGGGTACAGTACATCAGTTATCCATAGATTTCAAGAAGACATATGACTTGGTTAAGAGAGAAGTTTTATATAATATTCTTACAGAATTTGGTATTCCCAAGAAACTAGTTTGATCCAATTAAAATGTGTCTCAGTGAAATGTACAGCAGAGTCTGTATAAGCCAATTTCTGTCAGATGCTTTTCCAATTCACTGCGGACTAAAGCAAGAAGATGCACTATCACTTTTACTTTTTAACTTTGCTCTAGAATATGCCATTAGGAAAGTCCAGGATAACAGAGAGGGTTTAGAATTGAACAGATTACAGTTACATCAGCTCCTTGTTTATGCAGATGACGTGATTATGTTAGGAGAAAATCCACAAAATATTAGGGAAAACACGGAAATTTTACTTGAAGCAAGTAAAGAGATAGGTTTGGAAGTAAATCCTGAAAAGACAAAGTATATGATTATGTTTTGTGACCAGAAATTTGTACGAAATGGAAATATAAAAATTTGAAATTTATCCAAATGTAATCTTCATCTTACGATGTTTATCCTTTGACGAGGTGAAAAAATTGAAATATCTTCGAGCAACAGTAACAAATATAAATGATACTCGGGAGGAAATTAAATGCAGAATAAATATGGGAAATGCCTGTTACTATTTGGTTGAGAAGCTTTTATCATCGAGTCTGCTCTAAAAAAAAAGTGAAAGTTAGAATTTATAAAACAGGAAGTTATATTACCAGTGATTCTGTATGGTTGTGAAACTTTGACTCTCACTTGAGAGAGGAACAGAGGTTAAGGATATTTGAGAATAAGTTGCTTAGGAAAATATTTGGGACAAAACAGGGATGAAGTTACAGGAGAATGGAGAAAGCTGCATAATGCAGAACTGGATGCAGTTATTTTTCTCCTGGCATAATTAGGGACATTAAATCCAGACGTTTGAGATGACCAGGGCATGTAGCATGTATTGGCGAATCCAGAAATGCATATGGAGTGTTAGTTGGGAGACTGGAGGGAATAAGACCTTTGGGGAGGTCGAAACGTAGATGGGAGGATGATGTTAAAATGGATTTGAGGGAGGTGGGATATGATGGTAGAGACTGAATTAATCTTGCACAGATAGAGACTGATGGTGGGCTTATGTGAGGGTGGCAATGAACTTCCGGGTTCCTTAGAAGCTATACCAGTAAGTAAGCGCATTTAGTTGTTATAGGGAGAATCTGTTATGGGGATAGTGGCGGCAGTGGTGACAACAGCAATAACAGCAATGATGATATACTTCTTGTAACACAGTTGCGTTATTTATTCCATGAATTTTAATTACTGGTGCATTATTTTGAAAAAGATTTAATGTGACATGATGATGATGATGATGATGATGATGATGATGATGATGATGATGATGATGATGATGATGATGTAAGCCAATTTTATTATTTGATCTGTTAATTCTAATTAAGTACATTATTTCGAGAGGTAGAGACTTGATTGTAATTAAAATTCCCTAGGACAAGTTACAAGCATGTCGCTTATAGGTAGTCCAGAGGTAGAGCTGCTACCTTACAGTCTTGTGAATAGGCTTGTATAAATTTAATATGATAATTTCTACAACTTGATTACTCATCTTTAAGCACTATCACACTTAGGAATATACAGTATTTATGATGATCACTTTCATGTATTAAATGTAAACTAAGTTTGTAAATACCTAATTGACTAGTTTCAGCTTAGTAGTAGCGACCTTCAGAACTAGTCATCATAATTTCAACACAGGAAACAAAAATAATGATATTTTTAGGAACAAAGCTAATTCAGAGTAAAATCTGTATAAATAACATATTAGTAGAACGAGTAAATTCATTCAATTACCTCGGTTACAACCTTTCATTTGTTGAAGAAGACGAAGAAGATATCGCTCATTTGCAATAAGAGTGACATACCTTAAAAAGTGTTAATTTTACAGGAGAAGCATTTTAAAATTCTCGTATTCTTAAAAATCAAATTGTAGGCACAATTATTGTGTGTGTAGAAAAGTAATTTTTCGATAAAGTAATGCAATGGAATAAATTATTGGCATGTCATTACACAATAATATTATAAGGATGCTCTGTGACATACATTAATAAATTTAAATTGTAACAAAGACGTTGTTGTATTGACAAAAGAATGTAATAACTTTTTATGAAAATTATACTTTCTAATTAACCGTATAATTTAAAGACTATTTTTAAATACATGACTATGAATTATGTTAGAAAAAATAATATAATAGCAACAACCTAGATTGAGAAAGCATTATACAAAATCTGAAATTCTTTACACAAAATTATTTTAGAAACAAATTGCCCAGTAAACATAAACTACAGCACAACACTTTCAATACAGTTCACAACAGCTCTCTACGCTTTCAGAGATTCAAAGAATTCTTTATAGAAGCTTGGAATGTGATTCGATTTAACCAGATCTAGTAAATCTGCCTTTTTCCTCTCACTTATACCTACTTTTTCATTATAAAGTTGTGGCAATTCTGGAGTCTCGGTTTTGGTTTTACTTCTTGAAGAACATTTTTTTTAGTTGTACTTCTTGAAATTCTTCGTCGGAGTAGAATATTTTGTAGAAAAATGACAATGGATGACTTTGATGCACTGTCAAAACCTTTACTTCGTTGATTTTCCTTGTGTTCCTGAAGTAATTTGCGTTCTTGTAATTTGTTCCTAGATTCTTGATATTGAAAAAGTCCTTATGGGATATTTTCTTGGTTTTGTAGGACATTCCTGTTTTATTTGCAGCTTTAACAATAAAGACAAACTGATGCAGAGTGTAAATCAGACCACTTTTGGACACTCGTTTTATTTCGCTCTCGATCATTGAAAGGCCACAATCATCTTCGTCCTGAGTGTGTCCAGTTGTCAAGAATTTATGGATAATGGATTTCAGATTTGGGAATTTTGATACAACGAACAAGTACACATGGATCATGAACCTCTTTTTCTGCTGTCCTCAGCAATGGTCAGTATAGAAAATTATGTTTATGTCTTCAGCCGACATTTTTTTTCTTCCAAGAAGTTAAGGACACAGATACCTATTTCATTGACACCTCTTTCTGCTTCCCCCACATGCCAAATGAAACAGGTGACATCAGTTGTTTTCAAGTCAAAAATATCAAATTAAAAACATCCAACTTAGACTTACAGTAACAGACAGAAATATCGTCTTTAGGACATTGAAATACAGCCTGCAAATCAGATAGATCTCAGCTATAGTTTTACTTTCATCTATAAATTCTCTAGTCGAATTTGACGGGTGTAATGACTTGATATTTTAAAGATTTTACTAATGAAGTTATGTGAATCAGCATAGGTGAATCAGCAGTGCAACAAATAGCAATCTGACTTCGGAAAAAATCATGCTGAAGTTGGGTTAGTTCGACATAAACTTTCCCTTTGCTATGAATATATTCATAATTAGAATCTGCATCATTTTACACTAGCCTGCTTACTTTCTGTAAATAACAGGGCAGCTCATTATTCATGCTACATATTTTAAACTTATTTCATTTACAGGGACACTGTTATTTCTTTTACATTTTTAATCAAGGTATTAATACTATTCATCTTGATAAAATATGCGGTATGTTATTGAACAAACCTTCGAGTTGTGCTTGAGTAACCGGCTGCCAGACATCATTTTCTAAAAATTTTTGTTTTGACAGCTTTAGAATTAGATGGGAACGTAATTGACTCATTTCCGCGTAAAAAAATTACGAACCTTATTAAAAAATAAAGGTAAAACGTTATTGTACTTTTCAAATAGATAGACAATAACATTAAATAATTATTAAATTAAAATAATTTTAATCATAAATACCGTCACAATATTAAATGTAAGCTTATTGATGATAAGGGAAGTTAAATAAGTCTTTGTTACTTATCTAAAATAATGACACAACGCAGACTTATTCGTTGCTGTTGAAAAAAATTATTCAATGAAAAGACGCAACACAAATTCTGTCACTCTTCATGAAAAGATTTAAATGTTTCAGTTTGAATGCTTCGTAACAACTAAAATTAAGTCTTTGTTGTTGTAATGATTTTGTTAGATTAAAACAATTTAATAAAGACATATCTGCCATCTGGGGGAAAAATAATGTAATCATGTATTTGTCGTTATTCACGATAAAAATATACTACTTTTGGAGTTCATTTTTGTAAGAATCTCAAAAATGAAAAATTTTGAGTTGTGCCTCTCTTATCGCAAATGAGCGATATGATGCTTAAAATTTCTGAATTCATTAAGATCCTAGGCGTAAGCAATCAAGTTTTCAAATCTTCTGAAGTGAAAAGACACGCCAGACTTAGGATCTACAAAACTGTTGCATGGTGATTGTTCCCTGCTTGACCACAGAAGGAATGAGGACGTACTCAAAGAATTAAAAATGGACTCAATTATTCAAGAAATAAATCAATACAGACTGAACTGGAAAGTTCATGTTGACAGAATGCCCTATACGTTCCAAGAGGTCACAGGAACTTAGGAAGATCTAAAAAGTCCGTAACTGTGAAGTATTGGTTAGCGTGTCTGACCGCGAAACAAGGTGGCCCAGGTTCGAATCCCGGTTAGGGCAAGTTACCTGGTTGGGGATTTTTCCGGGGTTTTCCCTCAACCCAATACGAGCAAATGGTGGTTAACTTTCGGTGCTGAACTCCGGACTCATTTCACCTTCATTTCATTCAGAAGCTAAATAATCTGATATGTTGATACAGCACTGTAAAATACCCCCATCCCTCAAAAAAACCTAAAAAGCGATGGACCACAGACCACTAGGTCTAATACGTGGAATGTTGATGATTATGAAAATTTCGGGAGGTACTATTTGTTCCTGATCTCGCAAATCCCAAGTTTCTTGTGCTATTTAAATCCCCTTTTCTTTGCTTTATTTTCATAATGACTACAGTTACGTTAGTTTCAAAAATTAATTTTTGTACATATATCTTCACAGTAATTCCTAAAATTTTTGACCGAATAATGTTTCAACAAAATTTTCTACAATAATTTTATAAAAGGAAAAACTTTTTGGGTAATTTTCGAGTAAAGCACAATTTTGTGTTATTTTTTAAAATAAATATCTAGGCATTTGTCTGTTTTAGTAATTTATTCATTCATTCATTCATTCATTCATTCATAGTGTTCTGCCCAAGAGAAAGTCTTTCACTGCAAACTTAGCATTTTCTAATCTTGCCTATTTTCTGCCTTCCTCTTAGGCTCCTCATACGATCCATGTATTTTAATATTGCCTAACATCTAATAGCTTCTTCTACCCCGAACCTTTTCTTCACCATTGTTTTCAGGGTGTGATTTAAGTTTTCTGAAGAGAGAGGGATAGAATCCTAGGTAGAGAATGCCACACCGGTACATAAAATTATTATCCTCATTCAATACGGCTCAATGCTTGGTCCACTGAGTTGCTCGTCTTGCATCTTGATTATAATAATTATATCCATGAGCAGGCTTAAGATAAGATGTGTAATTCCTAAATTATTGATTGTTGTCAGCTTGCTGGTGATGATAATACAACAATATTATTTTCTTTGCTTACTTTATACTGTACTTTATGAAGTATACTCGTATTAAAACAATTATATTTTGTGAGGAGGATAGAAGTTATCCCTGACAGGGATGTTAATATGAATTTTTGAGAGAGGGATAACTTTCCAACAGGGGGAAAATCCCCCCATCTCCCCCGTTAATTCGCACCCTGATTGTTTTAGTAAAATGATTGCATTTCATGTGCATCATTCCGAGTTGAATTAATTTGTTAGATACTAAATATGAACAAAGTCCATCTCAGTTTAACATAAAAGGATGCACAGAGTCAGGGAGACAGAAGACATGCCAGTACCGGTTAACACTCTCTTTATCAAGAATGTTGCAAAACGTGAATGTACACATAAAAAAACCTCGAATATCATTCCTTTATGCTTAGTATAATAAGAAAAAAAAATTCACTGAGCAAATGTAAAAGATAAAGATATCCGCCTTACACACTATGAAGGTGCATGACGGGCATGAAGGTAGAGCTCATATGCTGCTTACCTGACCTGGATATTCTCCTGGTGTTGTTTGAATTCCATGCATATTGTGTACTTCTTGTGTGCTATGAATTCTTTTAATACTTCCACTTGCTATGACATCAAAGAGAATATACATGAGCCAACAATATGAAAACAGTTATTTTATTATGTTAAAATTAACTAAACTGATTTCTTTGCTTGTTTGCAAGATTTGGTCCGAGATAGTAAGGTGGGTGCTCCTGTTATGGTCATGTTCCTGATATGGCCACCCCCCTATTGTGAGTTAGTTAACCAAAAAAATCCGCTAAATTGCAGCAGCATCCAGTGAAAGGGCATCCTGGTATGTCACTTGATCGTTTTCCATCCAGTCAGGTTGAGCAATATGGCGTCAGTTGCCTGTTTTGCGGTTTTCATGTGACCTCTTCTTATTTTTCTCTGGTAAGTCTCCTTTGTTTTATGCATGTTTTTCAAAGACTTGTTCCATGAAAACCATCGTACTCCATTCAGTTTTTAATGTTCTGTTGATTGGTGTTGTAGTTGATGGCGTATCTTTTACGAGTTGTTCATAATCAAACGATTTTCGTGAAAGCTTACCTGCTCCTGATATGGCCATTTCAAATGCACCATGGCCATATCAATTTCATTTCACTTTTATTTTTTCACCTGACTAATTTACATGCCTTATAGCTGAGATTATGCAAAAATTTTGTATTTTAAGAAAAACAATTTAATTTTTTACGGAAAAACCTGTTTTGACTACACTTTTGAATTATAAGAAAGATTATTAAGTGTCATTTTTATTCATTTTACATCAAAATTATTTAATTTTAACACAACTGTGCTATCAAACTGAAAACAATCACGATTTGTAGAACATGGAACAAGGGTGGCCATATCATGTGCACATGTTCCTGATATGGCCACTAGGTAGACTTTTGGAATTTGGGACTTTTGGACAATTAAAGCTATTTTTATGGGGAAAGGAAATTGTTTTAAGAAAGCCCATTAGACTGAGAACGAGTAAGAAAAAAGTGGTTTACATTTTTTTTTCAAAATGGCGGTTAGAAAAATTCTCAAACCTTAGCATGGCCATATCAGGGACACCTACCTTAGTAGTAGTGGTAGTATTAGTAGTACTATTGGTGGTGATGAGGTAGTAGTAGTAGTAGTATTGGTGATGGTGAGGTATTAGTAGAAGTGGTAGTGGTAGTAGTAGTAGTGGTATTAGTAGTAGGCCTAATAATGGTGGTGGGATATTAATTATTATTATTATTATTATTAGTAGTAGTAGTAGTAGTAGTAGTAGTAGTAATATTTGTGTTGGTGAGGTATTAATAGTACCTAGTGGTAGTAGTGGTAGTAACAGTAGTAGTAGTAGTAGTAGTAGTTGTAGTAGTAGTAGTAGTAGTAGTAGTAGTAGTAGTAGTAGTGATATTAGTAGTAGTATTGGTGATGATGGAGAATTAGTAGTGGTGGTAGTAGTGGTAGTAATGGTGATAGTAGTATACCAGTAGTACCTTGTAATAGTAGTAGTGGTATTAGTAGTAACAGTGGTGGTGGGGCGTTAGTAGTGGTAGTAGTAGTGATATTAGTAGTAGTAGTATTGGTGGTGGTGTTGGGGTATTAATAGTAGTAGCAATAGTAAGGATTTTATCACCCTTTAAAATTCATAGCAGTTCAACTAGGTTGAAATTCAATGCGACAGTTAGCATTGTATCTGCTAGATCACTGAGAATGATTAGCTTGAAAGGAAAACAGTTTAATTAATAATAATAATAATAATAATAATAATAATAATAATAATAATAATAATAATAATAATAATAAGAAGAAGAAGAAGAAGAAGAAGAAGAAGAAGAAGCAGAAGAAGAAGTAGAAGAATTTTAGGTTTTGAATATTTCATCTCACCAAAAAATTGTATAACTCTTGACTTGTTCAGCATCTTAAACCTTCAGTGCTAATGTAAGATATGAAATACAATAAATGAAATAAAAAAAAAATGAAAATTAAATCCATGTCAAAAATTTTAGTGTTATTTTTTCTACATCCAGAGAAAGAGAAAAAAAAAAAACAAATAAAAAACAGTAACAGTGAAGAATTTAAAGAGTGTCTTGAGTGATAAATCTTGTTCCCAGTCTTCTGAAGCTCACAATTCCCCACCTCCCAAATGAGGTTTTAGCACTGCCATACACAAGGGTGTATTTGCTGCTGGTCAAATGATACGTAGAAGCTATTGCCATTTAATTTCCTATTCTCTCAGTAGATGACAAGATGTATGAAATTAATTTAGCACATTCAGATGCTAAGTAGTTATAAGGAAATGGCTAATATTAATAAATAATTATGTAACTGGATGAAATTATGGCATGTATAGTTCGTTAAAGTTCCTGGAGTGCAGTTGGGCGTTCACAGAACTGGACATGAGGAAGTTGTAGGAACTTTTTTATTATTTGTGTTGAGAATTATATGTATTAAAAACTCTGAAATATACATGCAAATATTCATTTAAAAATGCCGAAATATGCACTTATATATGTATTAAAAGCTTAACAGCCTGTAAACTTACCACAGTATAGGATTTCACGATAAACGAAATACGATACTAGCATAGTATAATGGGAATTGTTATAATTATTGGACATAAAGAAAAACATAGTCATTTCAATTTCTTAGTTGTTGCCTTATTGGCTCTTGCTAATTTAATTAAAACCAATTTTGATACAGACAGTTCATTTGCTTTCATGACTGTATGAAACTTTGTGACACAATAATCTTTTTCAGGTTTTCAAGATCCCACTCGTTTTTTCTGTCAGTAAAAATAAACTTGTGCATAGATAAAGTTCTTTCTGCAACACATGAAGTGATGGTACAAAACTTATAATCTGGTAATTCAATAGGATTAACGTCCACATTACTATCGCATCCTTGAAGCACTTTGCTAATTTGCCTCAACTTCTTCACACCAGTTATTCTTTACGTTAGCTGATGAAGTGTTTTATTCAGAACTCCCTGATTTGTCTTGTGAATACGTATACACTACTGGAATTGAGCTGAAAACACTGGTATTTTAATTTGCACAAGTCAAAATAACAGACCAACATATTAATATATCACAATTTTCTCAATACAAGGAACATCAACAAACACACCAACTTCACTGAACTATACCATGCACTGGAGTTTACCCAAAAATTCATACCAGTACCTTAAAGTCGTAAGTACCAACTAACTAAATAAAATGAAAATTATTGCTTTCCACTCAATTTTAGTAGCTTGTACGTATTCCCCAAGTTAAATACAAATACAAATACGAATCCTGTAGAGAACCCGCATATTCAGCTGAAGTAAATAATTACTGGTACTACACAGATATTTTACCAAAGACCAGTAAACTAGAAACAGAAAACTGGAAAACCATTTTCGCTACAGAAAATTAAAAATATGCTCTAAATGTCGAAATATACATGAACGTCCAAAATATGTACACATATACACGAACAACCATGCATTAATAATAATAATAATAATCTTCATCTTACGATGTTTGGTGACGTATATACGTCCGTTGATGTGACATATTGATGAATTTAAATACTATTATAGTCACAATCTACATTTGTAAAGTTTCTTCACACCCATAAGCAGTGCTGACTAGATCAGATGCTATGGACATTACTCTATAACAGAGTTGCCAGTATGAAAGGATAATTCCAAGCCTTTGGCGTGAGACAAACTCGATAGCTTAGTGGTAGAGCACCTGACCGGAGAACAGGAAGTCGCAGGTTCGATTCCCGCTCGAGGTTGTGAAATTTTTCTTTCATACCATGGCATGATTGTGACTATAATAGTATTTAAATTCATCAATATGTCACATCAACGGACGTATATACGTCATCAAACATCGTAAGATGAAGATTACATTTGTAAAGTTTCTTCACACCCATAAGCAGTGCTGACTAGATCAGACGCTATACAGTACTCTATAACAGAGTCGCCAGTATGGAAGGATAATTCCAAGCCTTTGACATGAGACGAACTCGATAGCTCAGTGGTAGAGCGCCTGACCGGAGAACAGGAAGTCACAGGTTCGATTCCTGCTCGAGGTTATGAAATTTTTCTTTCATACCATGGCATGATTGTGACTATAATAGTATTTAAATTCATCAATAATAATAATAATAATAATAATTAGACTTGAAACTTGTAATTACTAATTTTCATTAGGTACCTGTATGCAACTTATATACCTACACATACTGTATGCATTTGCATTAATATTTCATCACTAATTATTATTATTATTATTCTGAATCCGATAACATCAAATTAATTAGTTTTTGAGACACTTACTGTAGGGTATTGTTGGTGTCAAAAGTGTAAATGACATGAGGTACCACCAAATAGTGCTATATTTATGCATTGCAACTTTAGTACTTTTTTTTTTACATACATATATTTAGAGTGTTAGATCCATAAGCATAGTTAAATGTAAATTGCAAAAATCAGTTAATTTGTAAATTATAACGACATTCCTGATTTGTTACTTGCAACGGTGAAAGATTATGAAAAAATTATTATGTTAATAATTTCGGTCACAGAATATCTATTTCAAGTCGAACATTGATTGGGCATAGTAATGAGATTATAGAAGACTGATTGCTATGCAACGATAAAAATATATATTTTAATAACAATGAAAAACTTATTATTATCCAACACTTTCCCTAAACAGTGATTGCTTAGAAGACAAAGTACATATATCATTTACAAAAACAACATTTTGAATAGAACATATTAGATGGATAATTTGTTATGAATATGAAACCATTGAAAGAAAGAGAAGAAGAAATTACAGTGCAGTGTCTTATCTGAGGTGATTCTTTAACAATGCAATCGAACCTATCAATGCAAGTAAACAAACATTGGTAATTTTATTATAGATGATGGCAAATGAAAAATCTTGCAAAAATCAACAAACTGTTTCGGAATGGATTCTCTTACTCCAACCATCAAGCCTATTACTTCTACCTGTTGTAGTTGTTAGTTCTCTTGATAATACGGGATTGAAAGGAATTGAAGTTATTTACTGCTACGAAGATATGAGTTAACTTGTATGTACGTACAGGGGCGGATGCAAGGGGGGGGGGGATTAAGGAGATATATCCCCTCCCGAAATTTTGAGAAAAATACGAAACAAGAAACAAAAATAATATTAATTTTAATTCGTGAATGTACATAGGAATTAGAGAGTTTTCCACATAATTCTCTTTGGTAAAGTGTTAAATTCCAAGAACTGCAGGGAGACAAACACAGCGTTCTTACTTCAAGACAGAGAGTCATGAGGAGTATTTCAGGCTTTTAATTTTCCTTCTCTTCTTAGACTATTTCATTAGTCAGCTCAAGGACAGGTTTTTAAATCATAAGGGAATCCTAAACTCCATACAAACTCTGCTGCCTAAAAACATAGTGCGAGCATCAGATGAAGATTTAGAAACTGCTGTTGAGGCTGTAGTGATCAGTGGCCCAATGATGTTGATGCATCACCAGAGTCTTTCTTCAATGAAATGATGATGTGGAGAAGAAATTTTCTTGATCAGAAAAATCTTCACATAATAACTACTGATTTTATATCATCTTTGAACAGGTGCAATGAAATTGTTTTTCCCTGCACTCACAAGGCGCTGAAACTTTTCTGCACGTTGCCTGTAACTATAGCAACACCAGAATGGTCGTTCTCAACATTGCGGTATTTGAAGACTTACTTGAGGAGCATGATGGGCGCAGACAGATTAAATGCACTGGCCTTGATGTATATACATAAAAATGTAGAAGTAAAAGTTATGAAGTACTGGATGAAATGTCTAAGAAGACTCGTCGCCTTCTTCTGTAAATGTCATTCTTTTTGTATTGGAGTCATTGTAAATGTTAAAATTAAAAAAATATGGTTTATTTAACAACGCTCGCAATTGCCGAGGTTATATCAGCGTCGCGGTGTGCCGGAATTTTTTCCCTCAGGACTTCTTTTACATGCCAGTAAATCGACTGATATGAGGCCTGTCACATTCAAACACATTTAAATGCCATCCAGCTGGGTTGGGGTAGAACCCGCAACTTCGAACACAGAAGGCTATACATATTACGCTACTCAGGCCAACTTGTAAATGTTTGTGACTCGGAAACAAATTGTGAGTATATAAACTTATTTCCCATTACTCCATTTTTACTATCTCCTCAAATCCCTCCCCGAAAAAAAATCCTGCGTCCGCCCCTGTGTACCTAGGTAGTTGTCTTAGTTTATAACAATTTGAGTGAAAGCATGTTATAAATATTACTTGGATAGAAATAAATAGACTAGATAATATTAGCATCTTGAAAATAAGTCGAAATATGGATGGTTGTGAAAAAAATTTATTAGAGGAAGTTTTACTTTACATTACCAGAACATACTAGAAGCATTTACCTTTTTGAACACAACAACGACAAGCCCTCTTTTGTTTTTACAACAGTGGCATATTTAACTCTTATTCCATAGCCAACTATGATTTAACATTATATAATTACACAGGTAAAATATTATTTCCAACGTCCTCCCTTAATTTTATTATACAATGTTTCACAAATGTACAATTTTTTGTTTAAAACACACAAAATTCAGCCTTGTTTCATCAATAAATCTATGTAATATTACATAGCATGTAATACTCTTCCTTGTCTTGATTTCACCAGCTGTGACTCCGACTCTGTATCGCCTTCACCTCCCGGGAGCTGAGGGTTCGAGTCTGCATATGGTCCCTGCCCAGTCTCTTGGACTCATCGACCTTCTTGGGCTGTCTGTCCTTTTCCTGTGCCTGCTGTCTGAGCTTGAGTGGCAGTCTCTCAGCATATTTTCAAGCTGGCACCTGACGTGTGCTTGTTTGTGTTTTATTATCGCCACTAGTGATGCTAGTGATCTTTTTTTTCTTCAGGAACATGGGCAGTTCGGTAAAACAATTGGCTTCTGTGAAGAGCTGTGTTCTCTTTGACAGCATGGTTTCTTGTTGTAGTCCGACTTCCCATCGTATGTTACAGGCTCAATTGGACCACGGACGTCTATATGAATTATTTCAAGTGGCCTTGAGGTTCTTAACCTTTTACACGCAAATGGCATCTGGTTTGTTTTGCTTGTAAACAGATACGGTACATTTTGAATCTACAAAAATATAGGCCTATTATAAGCCATGCAACTTACCTTATTTAAAGATAAGTTTCATGCGCCTTGTCTTATAGGTTGCAAACTTTTGAATCACCTTCTTATTGAAGTCCGATATGTCATTTAACATAATCTTTTCAATGAACAACATTTCAAATGCTTCTATTCGCTTCTCTTCACTTCGTCGTAATATCCATGTTTCTGTCCCACACTCCATATAAAGCAATTCATAGTCTCTTCTTTAGTTCTTTTTCAAAAGGTCTGCAGAAGATACTCCTTTTTCTATTAGAAGCTTCCTTGGCCATTACTATCTTCCTTTTGATTTCTTGGCAGCAGCTCATGTTACTGCTTATAGTACACCCCAAGTATTTGAAGCTGTCCACTTGCTCTACTGCCTCATTTAGAATTATCAAGTTTACCTTCTTTATTTTTCTTCCTATGACTATGGCCTTCGTTTTATTTGCATTTATCTTCATTCCATACCTATTGCTCACAGCTATCATTTAGCTCCAGCAGCATATCCCTCTTCTGCTAATAACACCATTTCATCAGCAAATCTTATGCACTTTATTCTTCTTCCTCCTACTATCACTCCTCCCATGTTCTGAAAATAGTTCTTTACTATATCCTCCAAGTAGATTTTGAACAGGGTAGGTGATAAAGGACATCCTTGACGTACTCCTCTCCCAATTTTACTTCCTTCTGACATTTCTTCTCCTATCCTGACGTTGACTTGTTGTTTCATATAAAATTACTGAACAGCCTTCTCTCTTTCCAATCCACACCTGTTTTCTGTAGGATCCCCATCTGTTTATTCCAATCCATTCTGTCAAAAACATTTTGCAGGTTCACAAATACTACATACATGTCTTTATTCTTCTCTAGGTATCTTTCCTTAATTGTACGTAGCAGTCCAATTGCATCTCTCGTACCTTTTCCCTTCCTGAAGTGAAATTGCTCTTCTTTCAACTGTTATTCCATATTAGAATATAAACGTAGATTTAGCGTTCGCAAGAGAATCTTTGCCGAGTGCGATATGAGGCTGATAGTCCTGAACTCGTTATATTCCTTGGCATTATTTTTCTTCGGTATTGGAATCAACATTGTTTCCGTAAAATCTAAAGGCCATTCGCCTTTCTCATATATTTCGTTGCATAATGATAGAATTTGCTTCTTGTCTTCACCCAAGCATTTCACTACTTCAATGGGGATTCCATCAACTCTTGTGCTTTCCCATTCTTCATTTTCTTAAGCGCTAGTTCAATATCTTCCCTTAAAATAGAAAATCCTTATTCGTCTTTTGATAGGGCTTCTTCGTCTTCTATAGCTAAGTCATCTGGACGATTCCTTGTCTCATATAACTCTTCTACATATTTCGTCCGTCTGTTTAGTATTCCTTGTTTGTCTGTTATTTCATTTCCGATGTCATCGTCTATCAACCACATGAATTTCCTGTTCTTGTTTGTGAAGTCCAAACATTTTACTTCACAGTACATTAAATCATATTTTCCTTTCATTTTTAATTGAAATAGATAGTTTGTTTTTGGATGCTAATATTTTCATGTGTGATCGTCGTTTGTTATTTGTCCATAGGGGTCATTCATTTGTTATTATTCATTCGTATTTGTCGATAGGTGTTATTCATTTGTTATTATTCGGCGGCAATTGTGAAAATGTTGTAATAAATTATAGAAAGTGAAGCTTAGAGCAACAACCAGAAGTCGTCAGAAATGGTTTTCACGCTTACGTCTTATCTACGTTAATTCCTGTTTTCTTACAAATCTCCAATCCAATAAATTAATTTAGAAAGAGTACATGCATAATAAAACATTTAGTTATTTCCTCATAGCACATAGTGGTGCATGACATTGATAGTTCGTTACTGCACGTGTGTTGTAAGTTTAACTTACAAGTCCTACCAACAACATCAGTAAGGTTGTTAAAAGCACGATTGGCGAAAAAGATATTGAGGTGCAGATGAAAACACTTTATTATTAATATAGGAGTCAGCAACTGGAAAGCAAGCCGAGTGGACGTAGGATTACTGTCGTGCTACGAATTGCAGAATCAACATAGAGAGAGCGATGTTCTAAGCTAATGTAAAAAAGGATCGTCGGACAACAGGAAGAACAGTAGACGAAAGTAAAATGGGTGTGGATTTGTATGTATACAGATCAAGAATTGGAAAGTTTAGCATAAGAAGAGTTAAAGAAGAGAGAAGATGGGAGAGTGGGGAGAAGAAAGAATTAAAATGGGCGATTGGAGCAGTCATAGTGATATTAATAATGGGACGAATTCAAGTGAATCCGGGGCCAACGAGTGTGAAGAGCAAAGAGATGAGAGAATTAATCAAATAAGAAATTAAATTAGGGTTCATAAAAATTAATCAGGAAATAAAACTGCAGTTAACAGGACTTCAGTCAGACAATAACAAATTTGAAGACAAATATGAAGAAGAACAACAAAAGAATTGAAGAGCTACAACAGTTAAATAGCCAGTTGGGAAAGAAAATTAATGATGTAGAAGATATTCAGAGGAAGAAGAATCTGATAATTTTCAGTATAAACGAGGACGAAAAAGAGTATGGAGAGGAAACTTACAATGTAGTCCGGAGGTTGGGAGCTTTTCGAAGTACATGTAGATATAAAGGACCATGTAGAAGAAGTTTATAGAGTGGGTAAGGGGAAATTTCGGCCAATCTTATTGACATTTCAAAATTTAAGAACGAAAGAAACGATTATGAACAAAGTGAAAAATGCGAGGGGAACAAAATTGCGCTTTGGATATGATATTAGCTATGAAGTAAGAAGAAGAAGAAGAAGAAGAAGAAAACTATTGTTACCATATCTGAAAACAGCGAGAAGCAAAGGCCATTTTGCGATCATGAATAAGGACAAATTGAAAATTAAAGATAAAGTTTACGATCTCGAATACTGTGAAAAGAATTGTGACAAACCAGAGTTCTGGACTGAAATCGAGCAAAGTCAGGTGAATCAAGGTACTGTACAACAATCAAGCGGAAGTTCGATGCACGCGAAGATATGCGTACGTCAAGGCAACACGCTAGGAAGAAAGAAAAAATGCAGACAACACAAAACTTCAGTAACAATGTAACGAGAGACGACGAAGGATTAGGAAGCAGCTGCAAGTGTCTGAGGTCAGGAGCATAGACAAGACTAACGGAGGAAATGCAAGAGAAGACATGATAAGAACGAGCGAAGGAACGAAGCGACTACCAGATCTTAGAACGTAGGCTTTCACGGCCGGCGTTGATAGGATGCGTATTTTCCGTGCTAGAGGGCCGTGGTCTGTCGGTGTTACAACCAAACGTGCCAGTTCCTGATACACACAGCAGATCTCTCCGCACACGTGTACCACGCCACTGAAGATGTCCACCGGAGTAGTGGACGAAACGTTTGGTTGTAACACCGACAGACCACGGCCCTCTAGCCCGGAAAATACGCATCCGACTACCAGATATTAGCGATTGTGAGGACAGAATAGATAGGGCTTATGAGAGGTTATTAAATGGAGAAATGGAGGGCAGAATAGTGAGGAGGATGGAATTGGCGGGGAAGAAGAGTGCTAAAAAGTGAGTGCAAGAAAGTCAGGGGTGGAAAAAATGATAGAATATAAATAGAGATGAAAGTGTTAAGTGAAGAAGATAGTGAAACAGTGTAGTAAGATAGAGATACAAACAATGAATAAAAGAAAATTAAAGTGGAAGAACATCTGAACAAATGTGAAGTGGAAGAGAGATAAATTGTAAGTGTAATTAAGTGAATTAGATATTTAATGTTTTTCAATGTTGTGGGTTTGGAATAGTATCAGGGGTAGTATAACGGTAGGAATATTATAGAAATAAATTTATGGAAAGAGATAATAAAAAAGGAAATTTAGGAGTGAAGTGAAGAGAGAAAGTTAAATACGTAAATAAATAGAGGACAGAATAGTAGGGAACTAGTAAGTGATGTGTTGTAAAATAGAGAAAAGGGAAATGTAAACAAATAATTTCGGAGAAAATACCTGGAAAATAATGATTAAGAGCAGATACATTAAGAATAGAGAATAAAATAAATAAATATAAATTATTAAGAAAGGGAATATGCAGTATTTAATAGGAAAGCGAGAAATGGAAGGGAGACACTCTAGGTACTACGAGAGAGAGAATAGGATAGATAGGGAAGAATAGATAGCAATTCATATAAAACAGAAGAATAGGAAGTAATCAGAAAATACTTGGCAAATGAATATATTAATAGAAAAGAGTGGTATGTATTAAAGGGATGGTGAATCGAAAAGCAGAAATATGATGGTCCACCATAACTATGAATTATAAAGTTGGCCGACAAATAAATATATCATATCATATCATATCATATCATATCATATCATATCATATCATATCATATCATATCATATCATATCATATCATATCATATATATCATATCATATCATATCATATCATATCATATCATATCATATCATATCATATCATATCATATCATATCATATATCATATCATATATCATATCATATCATATCATATCATATCATAGCATTACGTGCTTTCATTACGTTATTCAGTAGGCCTATAGAACTTTATTTAAATTAAAAATTTGAGCATTTTGTGTCTGGATGCCATCACTAACATTTCCTTGGAAACATTTCACTGTATGACGTCATAATGAAATACATATTTTGTTTGGAAACATTGTATAAAGTTACATTCTGGCATCGAAAATACGAACATTCTGTAAGAAAGGTATTTAAATACTGGTTTTTGTTGTTTCACACAAAAAATGAAGTAACAAATATCGGAATCGAAAGGTGAGATAGAAACTGCTGAAATAACTGCTAAGAAAAATGTTCAAATTCATCATAACTTGTAAAATTATTCTTCAAAATTCTCTTCTTGTCAGTGGTGGCGCTAGGGGTCGGCTAGGGAGGACGTTCGCCCAACCAAAAGATTTCCTGCCCCCGCCCCCTTTTCGTCTACACTAAAAGAACACTGAGACCCTTAGAACCAGAGTGATATAGCTAAGTAACAAATTTACCAACAATGAGAAAAGTGCACTGGTATATACCTAATTGTTGTATCTACTGAGGGATAGAGTGATATACATAAGCTCCATCACCTACTTGCATTATGTTGGGTAAAAAGTTTACTACGTGAACTGAAGGTTGCTATCTCCCTACTTTCAAAGTAAATATCTTAGAACATCTCCCATGCTACTTAGATCATTCAATTAATACATTTCAAATTTATTAAATCTTGCGCAAAGTACTAACAGTAGTCTATTATTTATTAATGATTCAAAATATTCATACTTTGCTTTGATACTGCATATAATTAATAAAAATAGCTTGGTAGAACTTATCAAACAAGCGTTTGGCTTTAATTTAACATTCTGCCATCATATTCTAATAGTGTAGCACAGTACTGTAGTAAACGTAGTTTTAGTTATGGTGGGTCCTAGTAAACAGTCGATCAGCAATTTCTTTCATTTCACCTCTAGCAAAAAAAGCAAAGTGTAGTGATGATAGTAATGAAACTGACTGTGGCGTTGCAAAACTTGATCATGAATCAATCTTTTGGGAAGAGGGTGTGACTACTGTACAAAAGGTGATGAAACTAATATAGTGGTAAGTGAAAATGTCAGTTTAGTTGTAGGGAATATTTATACTTGAGTACAAGATGGTCTGCGACAATCGTTCTTAAAACTGTATCTTAGGACTTTTTATGGTAAGGATTTCAGAAGTTTTCAATCTGAAAGGTATCCTTTGGCTGGAATACGATATTGAGCGTGATGCAGCATTTTGCTTTCCTTGTAGATTCTTTGCGAAAGAGAGTAGATCAGGTAAAAATGCATTCGTTTGTAGTTATGAGAACTGGAAGCGAGCACTGGAAAAGGATGCCGGTTTAGGAAACATGCAAATAGGCCTAGTATAGTACAAAAGACGTCTATAGTTTCTTGGGGTTCGTACAGGGAAATGGAAAGAAAAGATAGTAAGGTTTCGGTTGTTACCCAAATCAGTGAAGTGTATACAGTTGATGGTTACTTACAAAATATGCAATACTGACATACAGAAGTGCGTAGCACATATAGGCTATACTTTGGTGCTAGTGTACCACTGCGATGGCTGAGTGGTCAGTCTTTCAGCCTGTTATGCAAGCTGTCTGGATTCGATTCCCGGTCAGGCCTGAAATTTTTCATTGGAAAATCTATAGTGATACTAAAGTTATGTTTTATTTAACGACGCTCGCAACTGCAGAGGTCACATCAGCGACGCCGGATGTGCCGGAATTTTGTCCCACAGGAGTTCTTTTACATGCCAGTAAATCTACTGACATGAGCCTATCGCATTTAAGCACACTTAAATGCCATCGACCTGGCCCGGGATCGAACCCGCAACCTTGGGCATAGAAGGCCAGCCTTAGTGATACTTGTGGTGGACAAGGTCGCAGTTTGGATTTTTCTCGGTGTTATTTATTTATTTATTTATTTATTTATTTATTTATTTAACCCGGTAGAGATAAGGCCATTAGGCCTTCTCTTCCCTTTTACCAGGGGATTACAACTACAATATTAAGAATACAATTACAATCCCATACAATTACAGTCCCATATCAGGCTTCTATATCATTCCATCAACATTTATCCATTCCGTCATCATTCCATAGCATTCCCCTCTTGGCCGGTTGGCCAAGGGACGAGTGGAGTTGCTTGCTCGAAATATGGTATGCAGCGAACTTAGTGTAGTCAGCTGATACGTGTTTTGGAATACTCCTAGGTTGAAGGTTAGAGTAATAGATCTTGAAGATCGCACTGCTGAAATTCCATTCCATGATGCAGGTTTTATACGCTGTTCAAGCTCTCTCTTGCAAAGCGAAGTTCCACAAGCAATTTAATAATATGACGAATCGGTAGAGCGGCACCGAGACTTTAACTCGGATTTCCAACTTTACGTGCTGGCGCTTTATCCATTAAGCCACATCAGATTCAAGTTCCGATGCCGGATTGAATCCCTCTCATTTTTAAGTTCTACCTACTGTGGCCTACCCTCGTGTACGGCGCCATGTTTCGTCGGACCCTGGCCACTTAGTCACTTGTAATGAGTGCACCTCTGTACTTGTGGTTGGACATTGGGTCTACTGTCACACATACTGTGACATGGTAAACGGGGGTAGGCCAACAAAGGAGAACACAGTAGCTAGAACTAAAAAATGAGAGGGATTCAATCCGACATCGGAACTTGAATCCGGTGTGGCTTAGTGGATAAAGCGTCAGCACGTAAAGCTGGAAACCCGGGTTGGAGTCTCGCTGCCGGAGAGAATTTTTATCCGTTCTACCGTTTCTTCACCATATGGAAACCCAGAATTATTGCACTGAAACTCCATATGTACTTCGGTACATCATAGTAATTTACTAATTATTGATGTTTCAAAGGTGTAAAATCTGCAGCACTCATTTCTTTTATTTATTACTGATGATTAAAGATAGGAATTTACCCACAGAGATTACAAGGTTAAGTATGTATAGAGTGTTTATTGTTGAAAAAGAGAGAGAGAACATAACTAGCAATGCAGGTGCATGGGCACCTGTTAGGGAACTCCAGCTGCGGTATAAGCAGGGTGAGATTGTAGCTTTATGTGGTTAACCAATCAACGAATCGCAGTGCTATGTAAAGAAACCAATTTCCGAAGCACCAGAAATGTAGCCCCATTTAATTGCTGCGATACACAACACATTTCAGTTGTAACCTGGCCATTCCTCAGGTTTCACGTCATTCATGACTTAGGTCCAAGGGTTTAGCCAAAAATTCGTCAATTTAGTGATGCACAAGGCATAGAAAGCTGAGTTAGTACACAACTTGCATTGGGTGCGGCAGTAATGTCAAAGCAAGTGCATTTTTCTGACCTTGCCGTCGTGCGCGGGCATCAAGCGCTAGATATGGAATGAGGAAGGGTTATGTATATGAATAAGCAGCCTGTTGGATTAAGAAAATAGTGATGCACAAACTTCAAAGGGAACGTGAAATTTAATATCGTTACTTTTATATGGCTTTTTTCTGTTTGATATTACGTATATTGTCTGAAAAAAAAAAGTACTAACACCAATTTCTTAAAATTGCAGTTGTGTTTTAAACGTTAATAACATAATAAAGAGTTAAGAAGGAATATTCACAAACATTTCATAGTAATGCAACTATACTGTACTAAGTGAATGAAACACGGAGAAAAATTCTCTCCGGCGCCGGGATTTGAACCCGGGTTTTCAGCTCTACGTGCTGATGCTTTATTCATTAAGCCACACCGGATACCCACCCCGGTGTCGGACAGAATCGTCTCAGTTTAAGTTCCAACTCTTGGGTTCCCTTTAGTGGCCGCCCTCTGCACTAACTCATAGATGTCTATGAACGTAGGACTGAAGTCCGTTCCATTACTCTTTCATCGTATGATGACGCAGAATATCTGCATGGAAATATCATATGTACTGCGGTACATTAAAATAATATATATGATATGCGTAAATCACTTCGTGATTTAAGACGGCGCTTATTCCGTCGGATCCCGGACAACTAGTCACTCATAACGAGTGCACCTCAGCACATGTGTGTACTTCAGTCCTACGTTCATAGACATCTATGACGTAGTGCAGAGGGCGGCCACTAAAGGGAACCCAAGAGAGTTGGAACTTAAACTGAGACGATTCTGTCCGACGCCGGGGTGGGTATCCGGTGTGGCTTAGTGGATAAAGCATCAGCACGTAGAGCTGAAAACCCGGGTTCAAATCCCGGCGCCGGAGAGAATTTTTCTTCGTTCCATTACTGTTTCATCTTATAAAAGCAATCAATAAACAAATCAAAACAATATTATAGTACAAATCAAAGTTACCTAGGTATATGTTTTAACTGTAACTAATATTGCATAACAAAACTCTTATCACAGTATGCTTGTAAGGTGATATTGGTGGCAACTTCCTATCATCAGAATATTAAATTATTTTCTCGAAATCTTCTGAGGCTATAGAGCTGACATTTTTAGAACACATGGGCACATATCTTTTGTATATGATGTAACAGTAGTTGCTTTGTTTTATTCATTTCCTTACAAACATTTTCCATGCGAATATTTTCAAAATTTTCAGTGCACTATCTTCAGTAATACGTATTTACGATACTTATATTAGATTTAAGAAAACATCATTTCAGTACCTGTAAGGCTACTAAATAAATATATCTGAAAATTCCACTTTTCTGTAAAAAAAAAGTTGCCGAAAATATTTCTTTTGAATAAAAAACAAACTTGTGAAGAATGATCATTAAAATTAAAACTTACATCTGCAGAAGCAGAAGCCCAAGGAATATTGGAACAACTGCATTTTTAATTTTTGTTTCACCTGTGTTTGTTTTCCATAATTCTGAAGGACTTGAAAGTTATTTCTGATTTACTTCAAAATAAAAAGAAAAATGGAAATTCCTATCGGGTATTGTCTTCGTTGCAGTTCATTTGGTTTAAGATGAATGAATGAACAGAATATGTATTTCAGTATATTTTTTAGTGCAAAGAAAAAATTATTGCAGGACTCTAGTTTAGCAGGCTGCATGTCGATAAATGAAACAGAGATGGCCTGGAAAATAACAGAAAATCCTAAAGTACTACGTGAAAATACTGTATTTTCTCGAATAGCCCGTAGATTTCCCCCCGGGTGCCCGGCTTATCCGAAATGAAATTGGCAACATTGCCCGATTTTCCTCACGCGCAAATCCTAAGGTGGTAGCGCATGCCATTATCTTCCCATGCGCGTATTTCAATTCTTAACATTGTTAAATGGTGTTTGGATTAGCAGTACATGTTTCAGAATCAAGTTCAAGTGTGATAAGTGTATAGTTTGTGCTTCTTATATTTTCAGTTCTGTAAATGAGATTGCGATCCTTTGCTTGCAGTAAAGAACTTAAAATTATCAAAGGTGCGGAGGAACATGGAAATCGTGATGCGTGCTATTAGCACAGTCTACTATATACAGTCACGAAGCTTGAGTTTTGAGGGTGCTAGAAACAATAGACTGTGACGGTACTATTTTGCATTGCCTGTACTGAGGCGATATTAGCGATCCTAGTGGTGAGCAACTATCTAATGTTTGCATATTTACTACGTATAGAGCTTCGCGACTGTATATACTAAACTGTGCTGTTAGGCCTAACGTTGCAGGATATCGTGTAAACGACTGATTAAGCAAGACAACTGACATGCATGCAGCACGTGCGCATAGGATGAGTTTGAAATGTGTCCTGTTCCAGGACAAAATTTATTTATTTTTTGTTAACTAAACTGTATTTGTGTTTAATTGTTTTTTTAATTCGTTGTGAATATATTTCTTGAAATTCGTGTTTTTGTATTTTTTTTAAGTGTGGTGCGTGGTTTATTCTAGGGCGCGGGGTATTCGAGAAAATATGATGTTTAGATGTATACCCTTAGAAGAGTTAACGTTGAAGAGTTTCGCAGAATGATGTTAAACTTCTTTCAAATTTCTGCGAAAAGAATAAGAATAATACAAAAGAAACTCTAAAATAATTATTCTTTTAAATAAGAAAAAAAAAGCTCATATATAAACAGGTTGCATAAAACTAATAGACTAAGAAAAAAGAGAGGTTTGGACTTGTGGTTGTGAAATCAAAAGATAAATCGAAACTATCATTGGATACTCCTCTAAATGCATGTTTAATGTTTATTTTAATATCCTCTTTGACTTAATTGAACAAAACTGTGTACTCTATTATTCAATTATACAACATGTACCGGTATATATTTTTTTAAAGATAAACAAAAATATGAAACAGATGTATTTTTAATGTATACTACCCGTACATATGTCTTGTAAGACTGAAAGAATATTTCCCTCCTAGGCGAGGGATAGTTTCTATTGTAACTTCCTTTTAACTTATTTCGACAGCACGTTGCTATAAGTTCGTCTTCAATGTGATCCAGTTTCTGAATGTTGGTACACTGGTACAGATGGATAAATAAATTGGCTTCCCGCAGTTGTAGACATATGATGCAATACCGACAACTCCTCCGTTCACGATTAATGGACCTCCATAATCACCCTGTGAAAGAGAATCACTAATGTAGATGAGGAGGCGAGACCTGGCATGTGAGCTGTGTGAGAGGTGAAAGAATAAGCTATCAGAAAGAGAGTTTGTTTCGTGATGGTTAATATTACACGAATCTACCGACACGCAAGTTCATCTCAGACTAAAACCTATCTTCCCCCACCATATCCATTGGTGGGGAAAGCCACGAAACATGATAAGATCACAGGACAGTTCTTGCCTCCTTTACTGTACTAAAATGCTATTAGTTTCTGTTTTCTTAGTGAAGTTGAAATTTTCTCGAAACTTTAGGCCTATTCAGTGCTGTCATGGGGGCCATATAGGACCATCCGACGTATAGGAACGTACAGTTTTTCAATAAACCGTATGGGAAAGATAAAATTTTGCCCATACAGAGCCATACGGCGTATGAGTGCCTAAGGTTTGTACAAGAAGATCTGTACTCATCTTAGATCATCTCTTGCTGTTCCTAATATATCTTCTTTGATGTTTCAAACATGAATGGCCCACTCCTAAGCTCTAGAATCGAGAATCCTATATAAAAGAATGGTCGAAAAACACCGAAGTGGCCACCGGCGTAGCTCAGTCAGCTGAGGTGCGCTTGCCTGCTGATCCGAAGTTGCGCTTGCCTGCTGATCCGGAGTTGCGCTTGGGCGTGGGTTCGATTCTCGCTTGGGCTGATTATCTAGTTGGGTTTTTCCTGAGGTTTTACCCAACTGTAAGGCGAATATCAGGTAATCTATGGGGAATTCTCGGCTTCGTCTCTCCAAATACTTCTCGCTATCACCAATCCTATCGACGCTAAATAACCTCATAGTTGATACAGCATCGTTATATAAAAAGTAACAAAGAACACCGAAGTGCTTCAGATACATCAAGACAAATGTGCATTTACTATGAGAACTTCGTGGGATCGTATTTAAATGAAGCTTATTTTACAATACCAAAATGTAAAGCGAAATAATTTTTTTAGTTCTTTCTTAACATAAAAGAAGTGCTGCAGATACACGTTTCAGGATATACATCGAGACAACTGTGCATCTACTGTGAGAACTTCATGGGATCATATATAAATGAAGCTTATTTTACAATACCAAAATGTAAAGCGAAATAATTTTTTATTTCTTTGTTAACATAAAAGAAGTGCTGCAGATACACTTCCAGGATATACATCAAGACAAGTGTGCATCTACTATGAGAACTTCATGGGATCATATATAAATGAAGCTTATTTTACAGTACCAAAATGTAAAGCGAAATCATTTTTTTTATTTCTTTGTTAATATAAAAGAAGTGCTGCAGATACACGTTCCAGGATATACATCAAGACAAGTGTGCATCTACTATGAGAACTTCATGGGATCATATATAAATGAAGCTTATTTTACAATAACAAAATGTAAAGCGAAATAATTTTTTATTTCTTTCTTAACATAAAAGAAGTGCTGCAGATACACGTTCCAGGATATAGTATATCAAGACAAGTGTGCAACTACTATGAGAGCTTCATACTAAAAATGAAGCTTATTTTACAATACCAATATACAAAGCAAAATAATTTCTCTACGTCTCTTTTAACATAAAAACATCGGAGGAATAGAGAGAGGAGAGGAAATATATTTCAAGGGAAGAAAATAAAGGTGGGAGAACATATATTCAAGAAAAAAATTACCATGACAGCACTGAGCCTATTATATAGTGCTCCATCTTCCTTTGACATTACATACATGGAAAGTCATATCTTAATTCTGGCTCACCAGATGACATGGTAAATTTCCGTGTGTAGGGTAAGCATGGCGTCAAGTCTCCAATAAATTGACAATTAGAAGATGGAGACATTATATAGATGGAGGAAAGGTACATTTATTTTATTTTATTGGGTTATTTTACGACGCTCTATCAACATCTTGGTTATTTAGCATCTGAATGAGATGAAGATGATAATGCCGGTGAAATGAGTCCGGGGTCCAGCACCTAAAGTTACCCAGCATTTGCTCGCATTGGGTTGAGGGAAAACCCCGGAAAAAAACCTCAACCAAGTAACTTGCCCCGACCGGGAATCGAACCCAGGCCACCTGGTTTCGCAGCCAGACGCGCTGACCGTTACTCCATAGGTGTGGACCGGGAAAGGTACATATTGTGATCTTGCGTCCCTGCTATGGAGTCTTTAGAATGATTGGAATATCTGTGTGAACTCCAAGCTTGCTGTACTTGTCACTTGTTTCAATTAGAGAGGAAGGAAACAAACTTGAAGGGCAAGATCGTAGCCAGGGAAAGGACGCCAGGGGAGGCTGAAACTTACCTGTAAAAATTTGCACCTCCCTTACAAATCAAAGACACAGTATTTATCACGAACTTCTGCTTTATATTTTTCTTACTTGTAAATTAGGCCTAATTCTACACTTAACGTTTATGCATTATAATTCTGAAACGCGCATTGAGGCAACACAACTTGCTTGTGATTATGTACTTAGAGTTCATATTAACACACAAGTCTCCATTACAATTTTGCCTAAATTTTCTCTCTCTCCTAGCTACAATATTGTAACTAAAGACGTACTGTGAAATTTTTATCCAGTCAGTTCATCAGTTGGGATCATTTTAGGAGGCAATACGCGCTGTCATGTTTTCATTCCAATAAATCTAGTTGTACTATTTTCTTCACGGGAACTGGAAGTACTACCAATAAAGTACCGGTACTGGGAAGTGAAGATTCTAACCTAGCAGAGAGAGAATCGAAGTTTTGTTTCTGATAGAAACATTGTTCAGCACAAACTATTGACTAATCCCAAGAATAAAGATAAGGAAGTTTCCAATTTAAATTATTTAAAAAATTAGATGGTTATATTCAAAGAATGTAGACACAGTTTTCTGTTTATGTATGGAAATTTTATCCTGTAACGACTGTACAGCTTTAGGTTTTGCAAAACATGTACCTTCAGCGATTCAGATTTCGCCTGTGAATATGTGATAAAAAATGTCAGGATGTGAAATCGTCATTGTCTACTATGATCGACAATGACGCTCTTGACCTTGACAGATATTATATCAGGCCAACTGTTAGAGTGTTGAACATCACGATTTGCGCACAAATAAATATTCCTAACATGTGTCATTGCAGAATCCTGTTGAAACCCTACACTCCCTTTCAGTAACTTGAAAAAAAAAAAAAAAAGACAAAAATAAACACTATTGGAGTTTATAGTTTGTTGAAAATATTAGTCCTATAATCTTAGAATGTACGTAGGCTTTCACGGCCGGCATTGATAGGATGCGTATTTTCCGGGCTAGAGGGCCGTGGTCTGTCGGTGTTACAACCAAACGTTTGATTGTAACACCGACAGACCACGGCCCTCTAGCCCGGAAAATACGCATCCTATTAGTCCTATAATTCGTTCGCCATTAATGGTGCACCTAACACCGGTTTTCTGGTTGTGAAGGGACAATTCATAAGGAAGATTTGATTATTCTGCACTCCAATGTAGGTTACTTTTATAATTTACATATCCATGCAGGTGGAACCAGGGCTCTTCTGAAGAGAAAATAAGGGATGAATTTATCTCCATCATGAACACTGGTCAAAATCCATTCGCAAAACCTGCGCCTAGAAACTGGATCAATTGGTTTTAATTCGTACGTCATTAAAATCTTTATAGTATTTTAGTTTTAATAATCTTGTTTTCTGAACTGAACCGTAGCAAATTTTCGTTTATTGAAAAAGCCGCCTAAAATATTTTTAAAGAGATTTTTCTAGTCAGAATGCAGTGTTGTCCAAAATTTCCTCGGAAGTACTTGCCCCCTAAACGATGAATAGATGGACGACTTTGAATATCAATACCAGAAAATTGTTGCTCAAATCTCCTTGTTAATTGCAGGGTTCAGAGCCATAGTGGACCAAGCGCCGTTTATTAAAAATGGAGAAAGCAAGGGTTGAAGTTAAGTGAATACCATAATTTAATGAAGATTGACATATCATTTAGTTTTAATGTGTATACTTTATATTACTTGCTACATGTTTCCATTGAATTATGGTAATAACTTAATTTTAATCCTTGTTTTCTACGTCTTCAGTAAATGGCACTTGGCCCTCTATGGTTCTGAACCCTTCAATTCTCGAGGAATTCTGTCATTACATAGGAATCATGTATTAACACTTTTTTTTAAGGGAAAGAGCCTTTCCCTCTTTTAAATTTACATTGAAGGAAGGCAAACATGCACTACTCATTGAAATTTATCTTACTCGGCTTGTTCATGTATGCCAGGAACGAAAGATTACATTTATGATTATAAGGTCATTGACGTACACAGCCTCCATACTAGGCTATATAGTATATATTACGTCGCTTGGTGCTCAAAAGTAGATAGCGAATGTACCGAAAGCAAGAAAGAAAATGCTGGCCTAAACTGATCATCTAGTAATATGATGCAGTTCGGTTAAAGTATTTTAAATAGATCTGGGATATGGTACTCACCATACATATACTCTTGCTATCCATTACGCTTCCGGCACAGATGTTAGTGTTGTCCAAAGGGCGTGTAATAAGGCTATAAGTCATATTACACCTGTCCATAGCTGCTATCTCAATTTCGATTTTCTGAAGAGTAGATAATATTTCTCCATTTGCCTGTGAATCAAAGTGACATTTTATAGGCATATACGAGGCGCGTTTTTTTAACTGAGTATTGACAATTTTTTAAATAAACACAACATTATTTTCAAAATACTTTATTTTCATTGGATACTACATATCTTAAACTACTTCTCCACATAGTTTCCGCCATTACGAGGCACGTGTCAAAGGGAATTCAATTTTTATATCCCGTCGTCATAGAACGATGCGGCTTGTAATGAAAGCTATGTTTGCACTGCTTCTTTCACATCATCATCATCATCATCATCATCATCATCATCATCATCATCATCGATGTGTTTTCCACCAAGAAACTTCTTCAGATGAAGACACGGGAGAAAATCTCTTGTGTCAAGTCAGAGTTGTAGAAACTCAAGAATTCATCGCTATCCTGTAACACAATAAAATGGAAAAGAACGACGAGGATTGGAGCCTGAGACGTTGACATCTGGATTCAGACTTTCTTCCAACTGAACCACGGAGGCACAAGTAAAGAAATATAATAATATAGGCTACGGAAAAATTGGCTCAATCCCCCTCCAAGACGTCCTGATTATTTGTGGAAGCTCGTTCAGGACATGTCCACTCGACTGCAAAATTTGATCGAGATTGGAGGAAGATGGACTAAATATTGAATCGTGGCTTATGGTTTGTTAGTTTTGTTTTGTTTGTCTGTTTTTTTTTTGTTTTAACTTTTAGTTGTTTGAATTTTCTAAGGCAGACGCCAGTATGCTTGTTTTGTTTATGCCACAAAAGATATTTTTGTTGAGTATCGGTATAAATTTTTTCTTTATTTCTTTCCAGTTGCATCCATAATGCCATAATAAATAATGATAAAGTCATAGGATAATGCATTCATGAACCTGATGTTAATTAAGATTACTAAAACAGTAATAAAAGAAAGAGAAGAGTCATTATTTTATATCTAAGAAAAACATAAAAATCACTCGGTGGTCTCCAACGCACGATCTCAAGAATACCAGCCCGGAATGCTACCATTACGCTACCAGTGTAACACGTGGAAGAGTTTAATTATAACTGTATATAACAGGCATCGTGATCCAACAACATGTAACATCGCCTGTCTCCGAATTGTAGCGAAGATAGCCGAAGTGATCTTAGTATCTAGGGGCGGCCACTTTTTCTTTTGACTGCTGTACATGGGCTTTTTTTTTTTTTTTTTTTTTTTTTTTTTTTTTTTTTTTTTTTTTTTTTTTTTCCAAATATTGGGGAAAGTTGCAGTCATAATACAAGCGTTAAAAATGTGTGCCAGTGTAGATAATATTATAGACAAGATTTTGTTTCCTAGAATAATGCTAATGCTATCTACACCAGTCGCTTTGAATTTAATCCGTCTCAATGCTGAAAAGACGTATTCAGGAATAATACAGGGCTCTTACAACAGACCTTTCCGGTTTCTAACACATGTAATTTACGTTCTGTGAATCTGAGGTGCATGAAAATAGTACCAATGGAAAGAGAAACTCAAAGAGTTTAGTTCCTTACCTTAAAGATGTTCAATGTGCCCCCCTTTGGTAACACGGCGCACATCAAGCCTATAGTCAAGTTCAACGTAGGTACGCGGATTTTCCGACCCCCAGATTCTGAGATTATGTCTGTTGACTTTACCAGAAAGATGAAAAGTGGCTTCGTCAGAAAACACCACAGAACGAATAAATTCATAATTGTTTTCAATTAAAGTCTGCATACATATGCAGAAATTTCTTCGTAGCACTTTGTTCTCTGGTTTTAGGGTTTGTAGCAACTGTAGTCGGTACGGATGAAATCGCAACCGCTTGCGAAGAATCTTGCCTTAAAATCAGTGTACCATTTACGGATTGTAGACCCACTGGGTGAATCTGCACCAAACTTTGTTCGGTAATGCCGTTGCACATTAATAACCGACTGGTTCACATGAAAATCAAGCTTTTCAGTCCTCTATAGCAGCCATTTCGTCTCAACAATGCGCTATTTTGAGGCAGTGTTACCAACTAGGAAAACAATGTTACCACAACTAAATTTGAGTTTCTCTTTCTATTGACGCTATTTTCATGCACCTCAGATTCATAGAACGTAAATTACATGTGTTCGAAACCAGAAAGATCTTTTGCAGGAGCCCTGTATATGTGAAGTGGAATTTTTCTCGAGTTGGACTTATTTAATTTCTATTTCACTTATTGTATTGTAGTTGAGTCGTTAGAGGTAGATACGAAACGGTCATTCAGTCGGTCTAGACCTAGAGCAGTAGTGTCAGAGTTGTAAGCTCCAAAACCGGTTGTGGTGCTAGAGACGTCCAGTCGGAGCATGAACTTGCTTATATCTGTGGAAGCACAGGAACACGCAACGAGTTATAGTGGAGCGCTCCGCTCCGTTTAGGCTGTGTCTGACAACGCTGACCTAGAGCGTACCTGTCAAACTCGTGCTCCGAAGGCGCGAACGAATACGGAGAGGGTGGTTACTTGTCTCCTGACTGTTTCATGTCCTTTGCATTGACTCAACGTAAGGTAGGACCGCGCGCTTGAACAAGAGCACTTGAACGTAAACATATCTGTTGCACTAGTAAAAGTGGCGGCTGATATTGTGCATATACTTTGCACCCTTGTTTTGGTATATACAGGGACATCACTTTATTTTGCCAACATTTTTAACATTAACCTGGCTATACTCGGAAACACTGTTGCCCCCTTCCATTACAGGAGTTTGGTGTTACTAGTGCAATATGTAAACAAATCATTTTACTAGGTATAGGAGGAGAGAAAAGTAGTGTATCCATTTATGTTGTAGGGAAATACGATATTACGATTTTCAGTTTAATCATCACTTTTACGGAATTTATCAAAATACAGTAGAGTAGTAACATTTTTTTTTCAAAAACTCAACTTTTCAGGCGGCTATGTTCGTTATGCAATGTCTACTTTATTTAGCATATTAATTATTGGTCTTAACATACAATATAGAGAGTGCATTTAAATTGAGGGGGTCATAAGTAAAGGGCTGTAAGTGCACTTAAGTTACTTTTGAGAAAATGGGGTTTAAATATTTAAGCTTTCGTAAAATCGGTGAAATTTTTATTTAAATTTTAATGTGTGACGCGATTAAAATATCCCCTTGCCACTAAAATTTTAGATACTTTAGCTTACACTGGATGCACTTAAATCATATTATTACAAATGTCACTAGCATTCCTTTGCTTCTAGCCATCTCAATTCAAAATAAGCTAATCTGAATTTTTAAACAAGTTGCTGAAAATGGTTGCCGTTCATTACATTGCAGGCTTCAATTCAGTACGCATATTATTAAAAACATTTTGAAGCATATTCTCTGAAATTTAATTTATCGTTTCTTGAATATAATTTTTTAGTACGATATTATTAATATAGGTTCTTTCTTCTATAGAAAACGCAACCATATTTATGAAACACACTATACACTGCAGTATTTACTTCACTGCTTGAAGACTTCGACTGCAACAGCGGCCGTAAGTTTGTGTGTCTGACGGGAGCAAGGACATTAGTGAAGGGGTGGGGGTGAAGTACATTCAGAAATGCAGGTACAATAAAAATGCAAGTAAAAATAAAATGATGTCCCTGTACTTATTACTGTAATATCTTTATCATCATCCTCATCTTTCTCAGTAGGTCTACTGTTCCATAAAATGTATACAGAGTGATTTGCGAGGAATTACCGCCACTTACGAAGGATATTTCCGAAGACATTTCGAGCAAAATATGTCATATAAACATGGGTTCTATTTTCAATATTTTCAGAGTAAACTTACACTAATCTGATGTTGTTAAAAATATATTTTCTTTTGGCAAAAGAATATTACAATTAGAGAATGAACTACTCAGAAGTGTAATTTTTAATTGGCTAGTAATCTGAAACTAAAAGTGTTAATTCCATAGTTGCTTCATAAAGAACTTTTTTTAATACCTAAGTACAAAGTTAGATTTTTCTTAAGCATTTATCACAATAATTGAAGCGTGCGGCCGAACAATGGGACAAGCGCCATTGAACAAATTGTGCAGCAGAGTAATTTTAAAAAATTTCAGCTCATGCTGCACTCACTGCACAAAAGGAAACGAGCCTCCAGAGGATTTTCGATTAAACAGATCATGAGTCCGGATAGAAGAGGTTTTAATATCAATGTGCCACTAAAAATGCTCAATTTGGCACTTGTCCCGTTGTTCAGCCGCACGCTGCAGTGTTATAAACCACGTCATTCTTGTACACTCCTTAAGTCTGTAAATTAGGATGCAAAATTGAACTGTAAAGAATCAAGTTTCTGGAAGTCGTGTGATCTGTAACAATTAATGTGATAAGCGTGAAAGAATAATGTAAGTTTTAGTTAAAAATTGGAAAAAAAAAAATTGTACAAAGCAACTAAAGAATTAAGAACACATTTTTAGCTTCAGAAGAATAATTTCATTTTGTTGTTTTTTTTTTTTTCATTTTGTTGAGGTTTTGACCGATAAGCAGAGTACAATAGGTTTTGGATTGAATGGGACCGTCTGATGCTTATCTACTAATATAGTGTTAATATGTTGGAATTTATTCATTATGAACGTTTTCGGCATATTTATGCCATCTTCAGATATTAAACTTCGTCTTTGTACATGCTTAATATATGCCACAATGGTGAAACATGAGTAAAAGCGACGTAATCGTTGTGTGCTATTTAAATGAACTTATGGATTACAGTGTTCATACAGCTATTGATTATACACTGTCACTTCGTAATGAATTAAAAACACACACTCTGAATGAATGGAACAACTAAAACAGAGGTGTAAAAATTTAACACACTAACAGATGATGCTTGGTGAAATTCAAGGTGAATGTCATTAGTAGACTTCGTGGAATTGCCACGAGAATCGCAAGGTTTACTACGCACGCGGTATAGACTGTATGAGAAGGAGGGCGTGCAAAGGGTGGAGTATGCCTCTAATGTAAACACTGAGCAGTATACTGCGGTTACAATAAAACCTGTATCCTGCATTCAAGAAATATAATGAATGATCATTGAAGTAGGAAATGTCTAAACATGTAAATACACAATTATTTTATAGTGAGATATATTAGCTCTTAAAATTTAATGTAAGATACTCACATCATCCTTGAATATGTGCATTGCAGTGTAGAGTTACGTACATTTTCAGCGACTGCAAAGTAATCTCCTCCGATGGTCACTTAAACAGTTTTATTTCGGGAAAATGTACGTTGAAGATCGCACGATGTAATACGTACATATTTGAAGATCGGAAAGTCACTACTTTTTAGTGACCAACTTCAGATGTCTTGTCGTGACTTGATGGTACATCATTTATAATACGAAGTTGTGAATAGGCAGAATTTTTAGCAATAATGTTTCACAACTTACATTTCACTTTTTCTGAAATTAATGAATTGTTATTTTGGATAACGGTTTGTGATACTTTATCCACTATATTAAGAGCTTCTGAGAGTTGTAGTTTAGACGATTCTAACACGATAATGCTTTTGGACACGATTTTAAAATTAGAATCAATGAACAGAATATCTTCTAATAGCTGTTCAGAAGGCAATGATTTTACAGCTGCAACAGCGGAACTGTCTGTGCTATCCAATGCATCAATTACCTACATTATTTTGTCGTAATATTGTGCATAATAATTAACAGCATCCAACCACGTTCCCCAACGGGTCAAGACTGACTGCGTGGGTAAGGGTATTCCAGGGGCAATTATTTGGAACAGAAACACTCTCATTGTAGTATGTTTGATTGAATTCTTGTCTGCACTGAACAAATGTTAAGCTTTGACTATTCCAACCACGTAATGCAAAAACATGTGCTTACATAGGTATACATTAGCTGTAGCTGCTCTATCTATTTGGACCGGTCACAATTCTTAACACAAACTGCTCTACGAGACCGGGCGGTCGCTCACCTCCTCTATACTACCGTACATCGGCAACCTGATTGCATGCTGCGTGTGGCAATTCAATGAAGTCTAGTCATTAGTGTCAATCACTTAGTTACATTTTCAAATAAACCGCTTTAAAACGATTAAAATATACACTAAAAGCATGGAACAACTAAAACAGAAATATAAAACATTAGCTTTAACACACTAGTAGATGATGCTTGGTAAAATTCAAAGGTGAATGTCATTAATGTCAATCACTTAGTTACATTTTCAATAAAACACATTAAAACAATTAATATCTGCGTTTGTAGTGATTTGTATTGTCTGGTTTTCAGCCACTAACAGTTGAAGTGCAGTGATGTTGTTTTTTGGTATCAGCTTACTATGGTTGTATATTGACAAATTCCACGTTGTCACTTCTCGGAGTTCAGATAGCCAGACTGTAAACACGCGAGATATTTGGACTATATGCAACTGAAGTACTTTTTTGTAATTTCTAGTTCTTAAGACGAAATTGTAGAAGTAACTTACGTGCAGGCTTGTATTGTTGTAGTGATGTGTTCATATCGGTGTCTCGGCTCTGACTGAAATTCGGGAAGTGCTCACATTAAACAACCTTACGCTAGTGTACATCCAGCGGTACCGGAAGTGGGATTAGGGGTGGGGGAGCCTGTATGGAAGTTTGCCTAAATTGTTTATACGGAATTAATTTAAATAAGTTGAATAATGGGTTGGAAGTATTAGTTATTTGCTCGTTTATGATGGGATTACCTTGATTGTAACTTTTAGCAATGTAGGTCTAATATTGTTCAGCCGTGTCAATTAAAGAACTATCGTTAATGACTTTTAGAACTTTTAGCGTGTCTGTTATGCTAGTTAATTCATGCCCTTCATCAATAAAAAACCTATTCAGAAGAATAGCCAATTAAAGAAAGTATAGTTTTGAATAGTTCATTGTCTACTTGTAACATTCTTTTACTCTTAAAACTAAAGAAAAATGTATTTTTAACAACTCAAATTAGTGTAACTCTGAAAATATTGAGAATAGGACACATATGTGCATAGGAGTTTTTGCTCAGAATGTCTTCAGAAATTTAATGCTTCGTAAGTGGCGGTAACTCCTCGTGAATCACTCTGTATACATTTTACGGACCAATAGGCTTACTGAGGAAGACGAGGATGATGATGAAGTTATTACAGTAATAAGTATATACCAAAATAAGAGTGAAAAATATATGCACAGTACCAACCGCCACTGTTACTATTACAACAGCTCTGTTTACGTTCAAGCGCGTGGTACTACCTTATGCTGAATCAATGTAAAGGGACATGAAACAGTCAGGAGACTAGTAATCACCCCCTCCGTATTCGTTCGTGCTTTGGGAGCACGAGTTTGACAGGCATGGTCTGGAGAGATAGAAATTGTTTCTACCTATTGTTTTGTATTCTCTAGCCCTATTTTTCTGAGGTTTTGCCACATGATGGCTAACGTAGTGCTTGGGGATGTAATATTACTTGTATACTGCAGTTTTGCGTTTCTGATAGTCTGGGTTGTTTTTTGCGTAAACATTTATAGGTCCTGAAGTTTGTGTCACATTTATTGCGTAGTGTGTTCTACGTATACAGGGTTGTTTCCGATCTCTGATAACGAATTTGAATGACGTGCGTCAGGAATCACATGACAGTTGAACTGTGGCGCGAGGTATTACATTGGTTCATACATAACGTTTTGACGGGCGGCTTTAGCCTAGTGGAGAGAGCGACTGTTTCCTGATCACTCGGTCGCGTGTTTGACCTCGCTGTTATGTACTCCTTTTTTTTTTCTATATTTGTTAAATTAATTTACTTCTTTATTTGTTAACGGTCTTTACAACATTCTTTTACTCTGAATTATTTTCCATGGCACTTGTTCTAACTACTAAGGGACGACATACAACGACACGAAACTAATAATAATAATAATAATAATAATAATAATAATAATAATAATAATAATAATAATAATAATAATGATTTATTTAACTTGGCAGAGTTAAGGCCATACGGCCTTCTCTAACACTCAACCAGGAGTAAAAACTGAGTTATAGAAACACTACAAATTTACAAAGTACACACAAAACTGAATAAGATAATAATAATAAAATGTAAACAACAAGTAAGAAGAAATCAGACATAATATATAACATACAGGAAGGAAGAAAAAAGCATAATAAAATGCGAACAGCAGGTCAAAAATAAATGAGGCCTACAAAGTATAAAAAAATAAGACAATTATTGATAATAATAATAATAATAATAATAATGATTTATTTAACCTGGCAGAGTTAAGGCCATACGGCCTTCTCTAACACTCAACCAGGAGTAAAAACTGCGTTATAGAAACACCACAAATTTACAAAGTACACACAAAACTGAATAAGATAATAATAATAAAATGTAAACAACAAGTAAGAAGAAATCAGACATAATATATAACATACAGAAAGGAAGAAAAAAGCATAATAAAATGCGAACAGCAGGTCAAAAATAAATGAGGCCTACAAAGTATAAAAAAATAAGACAATTATTGATAATAATAATAATAATAATAATAATAATAATAATAATAATAATAATAATAATAATAATAATAATAAATAATAATAATAAATAAGAATAGTAATGATAATAATAATGATAATAATAATATTAATAATAATAATAATAAATAAAATAATAATAACAGGCCTAATAGTAATAATAATACTAATAGTAGTAATACAATAGTGCAGTACAAAGCATACAATGAATACAATATTTTTAAGTATACACAGTAAGGAAAATTATGTTTATATATAGCTCAACTTATCACATTAGAGATATACCATTATCGGAAAATATGAAAATAAAAATATAAAATAAGTTAAATATCTCTAGAACATAAAAAAATGTGAATACGTGGAAACATGCAATACAACACTTGTCATAATAGTAATTTAGTTTGGCAACTCGTCATAAGATAATTTTCTAACTTGGATTTGAAAGATTTCAATGTTCGGCAGCCCTTGACTTCAGGCGGCAGAGAGTTCCAGTGACGAGAGGTAGCAACAGTGAAAGATGAGGAATACAGAGATGATGTGTGAAGTGGAATTTCTAGCGTGTTATCGCGTTGTGATCGAGTATTAATATTATGATAGCGAGAGAGAGTATGAAAACGAGCGAATAAAAAAATATGGGGATGAAGTGTACATAATTCGATATAGGAGAGAAAGTGAGTGCAGATTTCTCCTCTCATGTAACCTAAGCCATGATAACTTCTCGAAAGAAGGTGAGATATGATCATAGTATCGAACATTACAAATGAAGCGGACGCACGCGTTATGAACACGCTGTAGTTTCTGGGCGGAATCAATCCTGAGATCACTGAACAAAACGTCGCAATAATCGAAGTGAGGTAGAATGAGTGTCTGTACCAGCGTCTGTTTTAATTTAGATGGATAATGATACAATCTTTTTAGTGAATGGAGAATAGAGAATGCCTTCTTACATGTATATTTAATATGCGTATCCCAACTAAGATTAGATTCGAAATGCACTCCGAGATTTTTTACGGTAAAGCTAAATGGGATGATTGTTTTATCCAGTTTCACAGGTGGAATATTCAGGTCGTTGACTTGAGGAATTAATCTACGGTTCGCGAACAGAATAGCCTGTGATTTACATGCATTTAGGTTAAGCCCAAATTGTTGAGACCAGGAAGAGATGGAATCAAGATCTTCATTAAGACTATTAATGCTATCATTTAGTGCATCAGGACGCGCTGAAATATACAATTGAACGTCGTCTGCATATATTTGATATCTGCAGTGCTTAAATGATTTAGAAATTCCATTTATATAAATAGAGAAGAGCAAGGGGCCTAATACTGATCCCTGAGGAACTCCTGTGTCTACAGTACGCCAGGATGAGAAACGATTATTAGATATGACACGCTGCTGGCGGCCAGTAAGGTAGGAGTACATCCAGGTGATAGCACTATCAGAAAGGTGTAGCGTTTGTAGTTTAGTCAATAATAGATCGAAGTCAACAGAATCAAAGGCTTTGCTATAGTCCAATAAAACTAGTACAGTAGCCTGTCGTTTATCCATGGCTGCGCGTATGTCCTCAGTAACATTCAACAAAGCAGTAGAAGTGCTATGGCCATTTCTGAATCCTGATTGTAAAGGGTCTAAAAGATTAAATTCTATTAGGTAGTCTGACAACTGCTTATGAATGATGCGTTCCAGGGCTTTGGATAAAACGGGAAGAATGGAGATTGGCCTATAGTCTTTTGCAGAAGTTGGTGAATTTACTTTAGGAAGTGGGCGTACCAAAGCTGTTTTCCAGAGTTGCGGATAAACAGACGTGATAACTGAAGAATTGAAAATATGGGTTATTACAGGAAGCACGATATCAACTAACTTATTGATAAAGACTATGCTTATGTTGTCAGAGCCCTGTGCTTTAGATTTAATGCTTTTAAGAGCCCTTCTTACTTCAGAATCAGTAATGTGCGAGAAGAAAAATTTTTCGCGAGGAGGAGGATTAGCTAGGAGAGTATTAATTGTATTTAGTTTTGACTGCTTTTCAGGTCGTATAGTGGGAGGTGAGGTAAAGTATTCATTGAGTTTATCAAGTGGTATGTTTATAACTTCAGTTTCTGATGCTTTCTTCCCTACTCCTTATATTAACTCTTAACTCTTATATTAACCCTTATATTAACTCAAATAAAATATTGTGAATCAAATCGCTCGTTCTCTGCTCATACCCACTGCTTCCTTTCTGGGACTATGCGACAAAACTTTTTTCTAAGAAAGTACCTGCTACATCATTTGCATGCAGGCCAACAATGAAGCAACGCGGTTACAAAATAATAGTAAATGAAAAAAGTATTATTATTATTATTATTATTACTATTATTATTATTATTAGGCGTATTATTATTATTTTCGCCATAATTATAGTTTTGTAATTATTGCATTCCTGATTACAGTAGTGAGTTTATTTGAGGGAGGATATTTTATAGGCCTATGCAATAACTGAAATTTAGGTACAGATACTAATTTTGAAACCTGTGATCCAGAATGAACAAAATTAAAGCTTTATGAATTTGCTGTACTGTTGCAGAGCTGAGAGAAAGTAAAAACTTGATACCAATAAATACTGTGTTAAATAACTATTTTCAAGATAGACGTTCAATGTGTGCGTAAATTTAATTCTAATAAATGGAAGTTAATACACTGATTAAGTTTTGTTACGTTTGAATGCACATTGTGTATTAATTTACTAATATTTCTTAGGTATGTAGTTGTAATAAGCACTTTCATGTGTTAAAATAAAAACTCAGTTATATGTTACCTAGTTGACTAGTTTCATCTTTGTCTCAGCAGTTCTTATGATATTCTAACCTATGAGCAGTTTCTTCTAAAATGTTGAGTACCACGATCTTCGTGACGCGGTATCTTTAGTGAAGTTTTATGTCATTTAAATTTTCAGAATGATCGTTTCTTAAATGGTTAACATTATCTTCATCTGATTTTTAATTTTAGAGCAATTCCAGATATAACAATTCTACGTCGAAACGTTCTGCCATTTTGTGTTGTAATTGGTGAACCGTTCAAAATTTAAAGACAGAAATTTCTATCACTAAATGAATGATAGATTTACAGGTTCATGAGGACTAAAGATGCTTGGTGAGCTATAAAAATTATTTAATGAACCAGTAAATAAATTAATGAATCATTAAAAACAGAGTGAAGCTTGGTGCAACCGGCTATTTGTGTTTATTCATTATGTTTACATTATACGATATTCCTTGTGTCAATTTAATACGTGCAATTTATAATTTTAGCCTCGCGCTAGCCTGTCATGGCGTTGAGGAGCGTGCCCTGGGTGGCGGATTGGGAAAGATCGGTGATCTGTTTCTAATTCTCCCAGTTAGGTCCGATGGACCCGCTGACCAACGCAACGGCAGATACGACCCTCCATTCATATTGGGAGTTGTGAATGGGTGATGTACCGCCAAAACATAAAAAACGGTACCATTTTAAAACGGTCACAATACCTCTCAAAATAGCCTCACCAAATTGCATCCTGTGTAATGAAGATACTGTTCTCCAACCAGGAAATCAACCGTGAAAGGAATGTGCTTACTATTGCGTCATCTATTGGAGCGAAGTAGATAGATAATATTATCGTTATAACGTCAGTTTAAAAACCATGCGCTCTCCTGCATATGTTATTTCCTCTATGTAGGGATTAAAAGACCAGGAGATTAACAGTGATCTAATTTTGTAACTAGGGTAGTATAAAATGTGTGTATCAGTGTTATTGTTTGTGCTGTGAGAGCTAGCCAATAGAGATACGAGTACCCACGTGTGTGACCTTATGACATCTTATGACATCAACATTCATTCACAGCATTACCCCGCTGCATTTCATTCCGCAGAGACTTTCTCGTGGTTGGAGAACAGTACCCCATACTGAACTGTGGCCATCTTAGAACGTGTGGTGCCAAGGCTATCTTTACTAGAGATAGCCTTGGTGGTGCGCTTCAGATCTACTGGACAAGATCAGATGAACAACTTTATTGAGAAGCCAGAAGATTAATGGTATTGTTCCAAATGTCCAGAGCATTAGATAGATAGATAGATAGATAGATAGATAGATAGATAGATAGATAGATAGATAGATAGATAGATAGATAGATAGATAGATAGATAGATAGATAGATAGATAGATAGATAGATAGATAGATAGATAGATAGATAGATAGATAGATAGATAGATAGATAGATAGATAGATAGATAGAGTCCACACCTGTGGAGTAACGGTTAGCGCGTCTAGCCGCGAAACTAGGTGGCCCGGGTTCGATTCCCGGTCGGGGCAAGTTATCTGGTTGAGGTTTTTTTCTGGAGTTTTCCCTCAATCCAATATGAGCAAATGCTGGGTAACTTTCGGTGTTGGACTCCGGACTTATTTCACCGGCATTATCACTTTCATCTCATTCAGACGCTAAATAACCTAAGATGCTGATAAAGCGTCGTAAAATAACCTAATAAAATAAAGAAATTGGGTGAATGGTAGGATAAATAAATAAATAAATAAATAAACAAACAAATTTTAAGTGTTTCTACTGAAAGATAATGACATTGACACAGACTCAAGTTATTAAATAAAAATCGTTTCTAAATTTGTTCGAAGTGAATCGACAAGAAATAAAGTAACATCGCGCGAATTTCCTTTGAACATCGTACCAGATCGTACTAATTCAAGAACTATATTAATTAAGTTTTTCGAGTAACATTAAACATTTACACGCATTTATACCCTTTTAAATATTTGGATACGTAAATAGTTTCTTTATAAAGTGTTTTGTTCATGTTATCAAGAATATTATAATCCACTTAGCTAGTTAACAGTAAACGCATATTGATATAAGCACATAACAATAAAACGTGTTGGAATAGCCACTCGTAAAAAAGAACTGTCTGGTTGTCACAGTTAAGGAAAGATTGGCAAGCCTATGGAATATAACAACAGTGTTCGAAATCACACCGCTGTAATTTGAAAAGGAATTCTGAAACTTACTGCGCCCCAGCCTATTATGGTAGCTTTGCTTCCTTCGGGTACTCCTTGATCTTGCGCAGGCAACGGTATGGCCTTCAAGTTTCCTCCGATTAAGATGAATGGTTCCGATACCTATGCATCCAAATTACTGTGTTAGTGCTGTACAGTTAAACTGAGTTTTCGAAATTTTTGCCGCTAACTCCTTCGGAACGAAATGATATTACCTTGACAAGAGCGATGTCATTTACCCAGAATTTCTCTGCGTTGTAGTTCTCGTACTTGACTGTTTCCTGAACCCTGTGTCTTGTTGCACTACCAATATTTTGGAGATTGATTGTTCCTGCCAATAATGACAGCTGAGATGTGGGGTACCTGTGGAGGCAACAATAATATTGTAATCATACTTGATACATGCATGAAATTCTATGTTTGTAGAAATTACTGTACATTTAACCCTTCCAGACGTCGGTACCGGTACTCTTTCTATGTTTCTTTCACTGACGAACTGATGTACGTATATCTTGAAAAGTAATAGGACAAACTTCTCACTATGGATCAAGTGGACAGTGCTTCCTGCTACTGTACTAATCTGTCGGGTCTGGATTTGAGTCCTAGCAGGGAAGTGCAGCTTTATCTTCCTTCTTTCAAGATGTGTCTTTGGTGTGTTATTTTCCTATGTTTGCCCTGCGTCATCTTAAGCACTGGCCTTGCATCGTGCTGACCACATAGTCGGGGGATTACCGCTGACTGTAAATGAAGGGTTCAGAGCCATAGAGGGCCAAGCGCCATTTATTAAAAGCGGAGAAAACAAGAGTTAAAATTAAGTGATTACCATAATTTAACGAAAAATATAGCAAGAAAGATAAAGTATGCACATTAAAATTAAATGATATGTCAATCTTCATTAAATTATGGTATTTACTTAACTTTAGCTCTTGCTTTCTCCGTTTTCAATAAATGGCGCTTGGCCCGCTATGGCTATGAACCCTTCAAATGTTTGTTGAGTTAAATTATAATGAAAATGAAAGTGTCCAAAGCGTCCAGTGCTTTACACATATTGAAACGCATGAATTTTATTAATGTTTTTAAATGTTGCCACATATTTTACTGCAAATTAGTATTTAACCTAGTTTACATGTTCATAAGTTAACAACATATGTCGAAATTAATCTCTAGTTATTTACTAAGGTTCAGTTAAAAAACCTATAGTTCGTGACTCTTATATAACTGAGCCTAAGAAAAGTAATAAAACATCTTCTCATTATAGCGTCTTTTAATCTACACAATGTTTGATAGATTCTGTTAGAGTTAAGCTTTGTAGGTCTGCTTCTTAAACAGAAAGTTACAGCTATTTTATTATCATTTCTTCATGACTAACTATGTTTTTTATTGAAATCAGTAGAGATAATCAACAAATAATAACTATGAAATTCTTTTCTAAGCTTAAGAAATAAGTCACAACAAATTAAAAAAGCAAAACAAAGAAATTACAAACATCAACTCACTTTAAAAAAAGCGGATGATTATGATATTTATGTAATGACCTAGACCTATAACTATTAATATTTCTCATGGGAGTTGTTTATTTGCCTACATATACTTATATTTTTAATTTGTTTTTATTTTCAGTATTTTTCCTTACATTTTTGTCTTCATAAACTTTTTATGTGGTGATATTATTAATTTTTTATTCTACAGAATTATGTGTTGTGGTTATTATTTATTAATAACGGAGAAGAATTCGTCCTGGCGCTGGGGATCGAACCTAGGACCCCCAGTTCTAAGCACTGAATGCTCTGCCACTGAGCTACGCCGAGGCTCAATTTACAGCATCGGTCCGAACTCTCCTCCGGTGTTTTTCCTTTTTGACCTACTCCATGTTCGACATATTATGTCATCAGTCATCATATGATATGAGTGACTTGGGCGGCCGGAAACCAACAGTTATGTACTGTTAGACGACTAATCTATGTGAATAAAAAATTAATAGTATCATCACATAGATCAGTCGTCTAACAATACATGTAAAATGTCGAACATAGAGTTGGCCAAAAAGTGAGAACACCGAAGGAGACGAGTTCGATCCGGTGATGTGGATTGAACCTCGGAGTAGCTCAGTGGTAGAAAATTCAGTGCATAGAACTTGGAGTCCTGGGTTCGATCCCAAGCGTCAGAACAAATTTTTTCCGTTATTAATAAATTAATAAAATTTGATTTGTTTGTTTTAATTTTTTTATTTCACTATCAAAGTTTCAATGTCATGTACCGTAATAACTTGGGACGGATGTAATATAAAAAAAAAGAAAAATTCATACTATCTTATCTAGACGATCAGGTGATTTTTTTAAGAAACAGAATACGGACTTCAAAAAACAGCAGCAATATGAAAGAAGTAATGGGGATATTTAATTTTAAGATTTTTAAACTGCTAAAGCAAAATCCATTGCATTTAAGAGAAAAAATCACAAACTATGTAAGATAGTTTTTGTTGTGTAGTCAACTTTCCGAAGACTGGTTAGAACGCCATAAGTAACACTACACATAAGGCAATTAAGTCAGGAAATAATGAGATAGGGGAATACTTACAAACAATGCAATAATTGAACAACTATATAGTTTTAATTGTCTAGTTTTTGTCATAGGCCCTATTGTGTTGTAGAAAGTTTAAATATAAAATAGAACGAATTTAGACAAATACATAAAATCATAAGAAAAACATTAAAAACAAGACACCAAGGCTGGGTCTAGACATTGCGATTTTGCAGGATCCGTTTTATTACACTCCTGCCTGATGGGATGCCCTTCAACGGTACACACATTTCCCACAAAAACGCAAATCCCTTGCTTGGGTGTTCATAAATTTGAGACCCAACCGAAGGTCCGTTATTGTAGTCTGACAGCTAGTTATTATAATATTGTCAAAACTGCAAGATCTATGTGTGAAGCTACTAGTTTACTTAAGGAACCAATAGAAAAAAGATCCTGTGTTCACTCTTTTTGTGTCAATGAAGGGTTTGTTAAATTTTACAATTACTTAAATAAAACAGTATGAAAATAAGTTTTTTTTTTTTTTTTAATTTATCGAATGTTCAATTTCTTCGACGAACTCTTGAATACCATCTTTACAGCACTATGTTTCAGAATATCGATAAGTTCTGGTCAACCTATTATCAGCAAAACAATCTCGAAACATTTTAATTAGGTTCACAAATTTTAAATTCTAATGTTTGCAGATGAACAAGTGACATTTGCCAATTTAAGATGAGTTACAGATAGCCGTTCGGTATTTATGCGCGGTTACTGCAGAATATAGTTTAGGAAGCTCAGTTAAAAAGACAAAATTTATGGAATTTTTAGGAAAATAGCCTATCCCATTCGATCAAAGATAATAATTATTAACACAATAGTCAGCCATTTCAGTTATTTGGGCTGTAGTATAACGTATATGATAAAGAAGATGTGCAAAATAAACGGAATAAATTTCAATATTAATTATGTTGTTATTCAGTCAACTTGCCGAAGACAGGTTGGAATCTCATAAGTGACACCAATAAGGTTTTACACATGAGTAGAGTCCAGTATTTGGGCACATATTCCACCTGAAGAAAAAATACTGAATCTGCTCTCGTCTGTGAATTTCGCTTTGCTCGGAACGGATACGGGTGTTTTCCATGTATATAATTTTCTCTGCGAATTATAATCTTTCTTCCTAATGATTTCATTAACAAATATTTTCTTCTGCCTGTTACGATATTCATTGTTTTCCAAATAATTACAAACTTTGCTGTCACTTACACTTAGTTGTAGTTCAAGATCACAGGCAATTTTCGATCCATTTAAACGGGATTTTTTTTTCTTAAAATTGCTTTTCAACTTGCTTTAGATATTTTTCTTGGACAACAAGTTATTTTCATGCTTTCCAATTTTTTTCTTTGGCCGCTGGAGGCTGAACCCCATGGTGATATCAAGTTCCCATGATCAAACGCGTGGCAGTCACAGGTCTAATCTTCACTGGAGTTTGAACTGTTCGAATACTTTTTCCGCGTTCAATTTACACAATTACACATCTTACGAAACTTAAAAGAGTCTTTTTAAATATACATATTTTAAATTTCCTTTTCAATACTGAGTATTTCCTACACTTCAGTATGTTTAGAAAAAAATGTTTCATGTAAACAAGTGCATTATTCTACAATATTATAATATTTCTTACAAGTTTGTCGGTGTTCGAATACTTCAATTCACTGTAGAATGCAGATCCACAAAAATACGGAAGACAAAACTGCGCTGTATGCTTGATTTGTAGTAGTTACTCCTCGTGCGGGATCCTGCAAAACTGCACTGTGTGAACGCCACCATTAGAATCCATGTGTTCTATACCAAAAGCCAAGTTATGAACCGACTAAACCGGAAGCAACGATCTGTTGCTCTCTTTCTGAGCTCTATTGCCATATAGTGGCGCGAGATTCAAAGCGTGTTCAGCGTTTGTCACCGATATGTACAAAATAACTACTGTCTATAGTTCTCGATAACACTATCCACAATATTAGTAATTAAAATTACTGTTTTTAAGAAAGCACGAGCTAATGACGCTGGTACGAAATGTGACTCGTAATGCACGTGGTACTCCAAATGAACTGGGAAGTTTGGCTACATTGTCTCCGTGATTCCGTTGCCAGATTTTCGTTACCAGACGACATTTTCACGTGAGGTCCAATGTAAAGCTCCGTTCTCCTTTCCTCCACCGCCCCGCCATACTCAACGTGTCATCGCTGCACAGCAACGAGATAGAAAGAGGAGTCTAACTCGTTGCAGCACAGGCTACCCCTCTAACCCGCACCAGAGCGGGTAGAAGAGAAAGTGACGATACTTCCACTAGTCCAGCGGTTTGTCGCAGAGCGGCGCTCGCTCTGCTTTCTGTTCTCAGTTTCAGGAGCGCTATTCGAGTCAATGCAGATGTTTTTAAAATACCCACTAGATAATAGTACATTATGCAACGAGCCTATAATGAAGGTAATTAAGAAGTGAGTATGGATATTTATGAAACGAGCGCAAGCGAGTTTCATAATTTTCATACGAGCTTCTTAATTACCATTATAGGCGAGTTTCATACGACTTTTTATGCTCGACCATATTTCTAACATGATATTATTAATTTTTTAGCAATGTCCCGTATGTTGTGAGATGTGCGCAGACGCGAAAGTATTGATTTTTTCCGAGGAACAGATGTCCACATTGACCTTGCTAGGCCATAAGAACCTACAGAGATAACATTGAAATTAAATTAGACATTGAAAAATGAGATGACAAATTGAATTTATTTGAATATTATTTACAATTAACGCTAATTATTATAGTAACAGAACATAACCTTCTGCGATAGTATTGGATTTCCAGCCTCCGTGACTTTTCGCTAATTCTCTTTCGATTGCATATCCGAGAATAATCGATACTTGCGGTTTTATAACGGTAGAAAGCTGACCTGTCATTGGCTGAACTGTTGTAACCTGAGTCGTCATTGGCTGAAAGACCTGACCTTTAATGAGTAGGTGTACTTTAATGACATGCATTAAAGGTCTGCTACCAGGTGTATAATGACTACATTTCGGTATGGTCGAGCATAAAAGAATATTATAGTTTATCACAATATTTTACTTATTTAAAAAATGTAATACTACTACATTAACTACTCTTGAGTTATATCATTCACTCCTGAATCGTAAATACGAGTATAATAATCAACAGTAAACTGGAACATTCTGTCGGCTTCAGAGAGAAGAACGCAAAAAAAAAAAAGTACAGCTTCGCAAAACTGAACATTTTTGTGTTGTTGTAAGTACATTTTGACACAAAATTATAATTTTCGATGTACAAGAAAGTACAGGGTGTTTAAAAAATACGGGGCATAATTTCAGGTATGTATTTCCCACATGTAGACAATCAAAATAGTTCATTACAACATGTGTCCGGAAATGCTTCATTTCCGAGTTATGGCCTTCACGACAATGAAATTCACCGGAACGTTTTTCTTTCCGCAGGTCGTTGTCATTACAGAAGATGTTCAAAATGTCCACCTCCTGCTTGAATACAGACCTCATATCGATGTCTCATTGACCTGCGAACATGATCCCAAACTCCAGGAGTATTGCGTATGTCCTCAGAACATGCCACAATTCGATTCCGAAGGGATTCCAAATCAGGCACCGGAGACGAATAAACCAATGATTTTAAATGGCCCCACAAGTAGAAATCGAGAGGGTTCAGATCAAGTGAGCGTGGAGGCCAAGCAATTGGGCCACCTCTACCTATCCATCGATCAGGAAACCTTCGATCCAAGTACCGGCGAGCCGTACGACTGAAGTGTGCAGGAGCGCCATCATGCAAGAAGTGAATGTGTTGACGATTGATCAGTGGAGTGTCTTCTAAAACATGAGGTATGGTGTTTTCCAGGAAGTTTGTGTACGTCTGCCCCGTAAGTCTGTTTACAAGTACATGGGGTCCAACTAATCGATCACCAATGATACCGGCCCACATGTTGAGGGAGAACCGCACCTGGTGATGAGATGGAACAGTTGCACATGGGTTTTCATACGCCCATACATGCTGATTGTGGAAATTTGTTATGCCATCTCGTGTGAACTGTGCTTCATCTGTAAATAATACTAAGGCAGGAAAGTTCGGATTTACACCACACTGCTGCAAGAACCACTGACAGAACCTAACTCGTCCAGGGTAATCTGCTGGTGACAGGGCCTGTACACTTTGCAAATGATAAGGATACAATTGATATGTACTCTTTGAACAGTCTCCAGACAGTCGTATGAGGAACATTGACTTGCAACGCTACCCTTCATGTGCTGATAGAAGGAGTCATGTTCACAGCCTCCAGAATCTCCTCCTGTACTTCTGGAGTTGTAGATCTTGGTCGTCCCCTTCCCAAACCAGGAGAGTTAAATTTTCCATACTCGCACAGACTGTAATGGAGACGTACAAATGTCTTCCGATCTGGACATTGTCGCTGTGGGTACCTCTTCTGGTACAAACGACGTGCCAGCGCAGCATTGCCGTCCGCCTTACCGTACATGAAGTGTATCTCTGCCAGCTGTTGATTTGAATACATGTCGCACAGTCTAACGCCTACACAACACTGAATGTAACCTTCGCCTCGGAATGAACTGTCAGAGTGCCCTCTTAATGTCTCCTGCAACGACCTGCGGAAAGAAAAACGTTCCGGTGAATTTGAATGTTGTGAAGGCCATAACTCGGAAATAAAGCATTTCCGGACACATGTTGTAATGAACTATTTTGATTGTCTACATGTGGGAAATACATACCTGAAATTATGCCCCGTATTTTTTAAACACCCAGTATAATATAATATATCAAATGGGACATTATATTTTCACCAACCCTTTTTACTACTGCCAGAGCGGGTAGAAGACGTTACTTCCTCTAGTTCAGTGGATCGTAGCCGAGTGGCGCTAGCCCTATTTTCAGTGTCCAGTTTCAAGATCGCTATTCAAGTGAATGAAAAAGGTTTTTAAAAATAACCCATTAGATAAGAATATATTGTAAAGTACTTAGTTACAATATTTTACTTCTTTAAAAATGTAATATTACTCTATTAACAAATTGTGAGTTATATAACACAACCCTGAATAGTAAATATAATAATTAACCGAAGAATGGAATATTGTGCCGGCTTCAGCCAGAAATACGCAAAAAAAAGTACAGCATCACAAAACTGAAAATTCTATGGCATTATAAAGTTCGCATTGACATGAAATTATAGTTTTTATGCACAAGAAAGATTGTAATATAATAAAGGAGACACTTTATCTTCATCAATAGTTTTTATCTACTATTTAGTCATTAGTTGCAGTTGTATCAAGTTTATACGTAATTCAGGGGAACAAAAAATATTACGTGCAATTTAGACTCATAAATTAAGCTTCGATATTATATCTATGCTAATGTAAGTTTTGATCTTTTGAAATACCTAGATTATTTTGTGTTTTGTAAAATTAAAACAATTTGGTAGCACTGTATTAAGTAGTTGTATGCTACTTATTGGAGAATATTAAATTAACGACTTTTCCATGAGGTCTATTACTTTCTCATATGCTCGATTAGAAATCTCTTATGATGTGGAAACGTAATAAACAACTGTAATAAAATTGTAAACCAGATTAAGGTCTAGCCTAGATGTAAAGTAGAATTATACTGTACTTTTGTTACCGAAATAACTTTTACGTTAATTACGACTAAAGTGCTATTATTAAAAATAAAATAATTAATAATTAAACATGTATATTTAATGAAGTAGAAGCTAGGTGCTTGGATTCAATTAGGAGTTTACAATTAGCATTTTAATACAGCACATTTTTAACCGGCACATAGATTGAAAAATCTTCACATGTAGAAAGTCTATGGTAATCATCACAAGATAATGATTTTCTAATTCCAAAATATCGTTCTAGAGGATCCTAGTTAATTTTTTTTTCTGTCTGAATATATTTAAATCTGCTATCCCACAAGAATTAATATATTTCGCTAGTGCTCTGAATTGTCACTCTAAATAATTCAAGGGTTCTTTCTTAGGCAAACGTGTTCTTTATATTGCCAATTACGTGTCATATATTTTCTAAAATCGTGTAATGCTAGAATCCTTTGTACAGGGCAGACGAGAGTGTCTTTGAGTTCAACGTATCTGCATGGTCGTTCATTCACCTTTGAATTCTTTTGTATTTTCACTTTCCTCGAACCCATCACAGTTTATGACTCTAAAAAATGTATCGATTTTGAAAAACTCACACTAAACAGCTGAAATGCTGGTCTGGAGTTCATTCACTGGAAGGAATTACGGTCAATGTAACTAGACATAATTTTGGGCATTCAGGTGTGGAGTAATGGCACATAAATGCATACAAGCGCATGATCAACTAAGGTGTTCTTCTGATTTTCGGGTGTCACATCCAATTATTTTTTACTCGGATATTTAACGATGCTGTATCAACTGCTGGATTATTTAACGTCAATGGAATTGGTCATAGCCAGATGGTACTTGGTAAGGATACATTGTTATGAGAACGGATTGATGTCCTCTTCGTTGGATATTTTCTCTTCTTTTCTTTTTTTATGATATCTAGGCAAGTTTGGGAAAATATGTGTTATAGCATACGGTTTTGGTCGCCAGTTCTTGCGTGGAAGTCCTACCTCTTTACTGGCAATAATAAATTTATTGGCTCTTACAATCAAAAGTCGCCCTCGGTAGCGCAGTTGATATAGCGCTGGCTTTCAATGCTCGAGGTTGCGGGTTCGATCCCGGCCGAGATCGACGGCATTTAATTGTGTTTAAATGCTACAGGCTCATGTCAGTAGATTTAATGGCATGTAAAAACAAAATTCCCACACACCGGCGAAGCTGATATAACCTCTGCAGTTGCGAGCGTCGTTAAATAAATCATAATTTTAAAAAATCACAATCAAAACCGCAGAAAAATGGATATCACGGATATAAGAACGAGCATACAGTTTTTTGTGTTCGTGGAATTGCTCTACGCCACTTCTGAAAAATAGTCTAGTCTATGGATGGATAAAAGAAAGTTTCTTCCTTACAGATTATAGAGTATATATGAGTAGCTTAATATCAAAGACGGACATCTGTCGTCTCCATAGTTTTGATCTAGAGGCAATTTTTTAATTCACAGTGTTCTTTGTAATATTTAACACAATTGATTTTATAAATATAGTGTTAGAGTTTGCATATGGTTTCACTATAACTGGAAAGAGCAAGAAAAATTGCATAAAAAACCACAGCTATCTAAATTTCGATTGAGGTCAGATGTCCGTCTTTGATATTAAGCTACTCATATAATTGGATTTACATCAAGAACAAAACAATCAGGCTTATTACTACTCGCTCATATAAACGGCACAATAAAAATCACCCGAACACCACAAGAAATATCTTCTTAATTCCATAGCAGAACGAGTTCTACATGCTCTGTCCACAGTATCAAGAGGAAAACTGCAATCTTAGAACGATCGCCACGCCAATGTTTCGCTCAGTTGCCGCGGCGACACTAGGAGGTTTAAAAGTCCCATTAGATCCTTGCCAAGTTACCACACTTTCTATTCTAAACGCTCTGCCCGCACTTTCCTCTCGCCCTGCCAACTATTTCCTGTTTAGTCGGTTCATATCCTGGCTTTTAGTATAGTCGTACATCCCGCCCATAGACTTACTAAATAACCGCTAGACCGCTCACTGGCGCTAGTGTTATGCTCCCAAATTGAACAGCCGACGGGCGGCCATTTGCTTGGTTGAGATGGATAAGTACAGATTTAGTTCGTGTGCTATTTTTAATTGCAGCAATGCACACAGATGTAAAGATAAAGAAGAAGGAATGTTACATTTTACTGATTAGTTAATCTTTAATTTCTACAATATTTTTGGCCCGTATTATGTTACAGAAGACAAACTATTGTACTTATACGGCTGTGTGTGCTTCAGATTTCCTCTAAGTAAAGATTCCCTTAACCGAAAATGGATAGGTGCAATCCGCAGAGAGAATTTCTACCCTATAATGAATCATTCAGTGTTTCAACTCATTTCGAAGATAGTTGTTACCTCTCAAACTACGTTATTACCGTATACATTGTTATTGTCCTTCATCCACTCCATATCCTTCCCTTTCTTCAAACAGCTGTTGCTTCAGTGCATACATGAATAATAAAATTATTCGCCGAATTCGAAGATACAGAATTAATAATAATAATAATAATAATAATAATAATAATAATAATAATAATAATAATAATAATAATAATAATAATAATCCGTGGCGCTACAGTCCTTGAAGGCCCCAGACCGACCAGCCGGCTGCTGGCCTCACGCCCACATGCCGAAGCAGAGGTGGACGATCATCCAACCAGAATAGAGGTATCGTGTGGTTAGCACGATGATCCCCCCAGCCTTTGCAGCTGGCTTTCGCAACCGGATTTTGCTACCTATCGTAGCTTCCCAAGTGCATCACGATTCTGGATGGGCACAGGTCCCATACACTGGCCGAAATTTCATGACAAAATTTCTTCCCCATGAGGACTCGAACCAGCGCGCATTCCGTAATGCGAGTCCTAGGCAGTATGCCTTAGACCACCACGCCACGGCGCGGGACGGTAGAAATAGATCCTGTTTAAAAAATACATATAAACAAATTTCAGAGCCTAAAAGCTGAAACATGTTCATTAATACTGCATGTACTAACCACTCATTAAGTAATGGCATAACACATTTCAAATTCATCTCCAAGAACAAGTATTAGGCCACATAGCCTGTTAGAGGAAGGAATTTTCACACCATCGTTCCTTTGGACAACTCAACAGAAACTGTATAAACTACAAAAAGTTAATTTTTTAATATCCCTGACTGAAAGTAACTCTTGTCTTAGTTACGGATTAATGAAACAGTTTTTTTACTACTGCTACTGCTGCTGCTGCTCCTGCTACTACTACTACTACTACTACTACTACTACTACTACTACTACTACTACTACTACTACTACTAATAATAATAATAATAAATAATGCTTTTTGATTTTATACAACAGTTTAACCTACAGATTAAATTAAAAAGTAGACATTATTAACCTTGGTTATGAATATTCACATTCGGAGTTCCTATGAAAATGATGCAAGTCTGACAGCCTGGTTGAATCCCGATAAAGCGGATCGAGATTGATAAAAATCCCGATTTGAGGGATAATAGCCTAGAACGCAATTTAAACAAGTTAGTCTGCATTTCCTATTATCCGATATTTTTATTTATGTTTTGACTCAGATGGTTACATTGTAAACATAGAGGTAACCCGCGGAAATTTAGTAAACCTGTGAGGTAACTCAGCTGATTGCCGTAAGGTAACTCTACTCGCAAGATAATAGTTCCCCTAGTTCTACCACATTGTTGATTAATCCGTTTCGGTACCTAGTTGCTGTTCTCGCAAGTAATCAACATTGTGTATTTTAGGTGCGTTGAGTGCCAAAAAAAAAGATCATTTTGATATTGTATTTTACACTAATAACAGACACATACAATTGCTGCGTTTTGTAGTGCAGTGAACTATGTTTAAACATGGACTCATCGTCGATGTACTGTTGCAGTACCGGTTCCGAAAAAGAAAAGTTGCAAAGTTAATTTAGTAGCGAATGGTTAAAACATATTCATGGTTAATAAAAGAAAAAAACGATTAGCCTGTAGTATTTACTGTAGCCTACTGTGTGTCTTTCGTATTTTAGTGTTTCTCAGGGAGGTGAATATTACATTAAAAGCACGCGAATACTACTTTGCAGAAAACAACTATAAATCTCTTTGATAAAGTGATGATAAATATAATGTCTTAAGTTAGCTTCTGATATCCCGATTTCCCTCGCAGAAAACCTAGCAACTCTGCTGACAGGAGACACACGTTATTAAAGATATATCGCAAAGGAAGTATTGTTCCTTTAAACAAAAACATTTAGCTTTCGGATACGCAATACAACACGTATTCAAATAGCGGTTTCGAAATTCCGCGCGTTTTCTAACAAACAAATGGCGGCTTTCTGCTGCTTCAATTTGGGAACATATTTCTCAGTTCTTCGCTACAGCGTGGTAGGGGCTCGATCCCGCCGTGCGGCATTCTGCAAAACTGCAGAATGCTGTAGTCCCTTCCCGCAAGCTCCGTTTCAGCGGCATTGTTTGCACCGTTCCCTTTAAACCAATGAGTTGTCGTCCTGCAAAATCGGTTCTACAAAAACGGTCCTGCAAAATCACAATGTGTAAACACAGCCTAAGATCAACAACGCAAATGAAATTTTGCAGTCATGGTAGTGCCAATAACCTATGGCGGAGATCAAAAATATGGTTTGATAAAGCATGTTACAAAAGCAGGTCAGAGACCATATCATCCCTACATCGAGTTCGGAAAGAAAGGACCGAGAAAGCATTGCAAGCATACTACTCATCAAAGAAACAATATAAGGAGCTATTGAGACAGAAAAGAATGGAGTAAAAGGAGAAACAACACCAACAAATGATAGAGGACATAGAGGTTGATCCATACAAAGCTATACGTACGCGGCAACCTAGATTCCCAGCAGATATTCCGATACAGACGTGGGAGAATCACATAAAAGATATAATATGCCAGAGACAAACGAGACCATTGAAATGCAATGATGAGACGATAAACAAGGAACCCCCATTCGAAGTAGACGAAATAGATAGACTTATTGCTACAGGAAGGAACAACAGAGCCCCAGGTCCAGATGGAATATGTAATGAACACCTGAAAATGGCAGCACCTATTCTGACGGAAACATGGACAGCCCTGCTGAACAAATGCCTGGAAGAAGGAGAAATCCCCGAAGAATGGAGAAAATCCAAGCTGAAACTTCTATATAAGGGGAAAGGGGATACCAACAATCCTGATTCATACAGAGGGATTGCACTGGAGTCCGCAGGACTTAAAGTTCTTACCAGAGCCATTGCCAACAGAGTAATCAGACGGATAGAACCACTTCTCCCAGAAGAACAATTCGGTTTTAGACCGAAGAGATCGACCCTGATGGCTGTGAGCAATCTTCTGCAGGAAATACAGAATGCAATTACAGAAAAGCAGATGAAGTTATATGTTCTCTTTATCGATTATCAGAAGGCGTTAGACTCAGTGAATCGGCAACTACTTGTGACAAAACTAGAGGATATGCTTGGACGATCAACCCTAACAAGACTCATTGGAAATATAATGGCAGAAAATTACATCCAGATAAACGATAGTGTGGGCGAATCAAACTGTATCAGTAAAAAAAACGGCGTATTACAGGGCGATCCTATGAGTCCAATACTGTTCAATATATTAACGCACGACGTGGGAATGGCAATAAAAGCAAACACCAAATCGAGTATATACATATACGCTGATGACATGGCACTAGCGTCAGAGAATGTTGAGGACCTCCAGAAAGCCACGGATATACTAGGGAAGTGGGCGGCAGAAAATGAAATGAAGATAAATGAAGATAAGACCGACCTTGTAGTATTTAGAAGGGGAGGAAGAGTTACGGAGAGAGAGAATAATGTGTAATGGGAAAATAGTCAACCGAAAGAGTACCTTCAAATATTTGGGAGTAACAATACAAACAACAGGGACGATATTCGCTGTGCACTTAAAAGAAAAACAAATAGCCGCAATAAGGAGCATCAACAGTATTGGAAATCTCTCAGATATGTCCAAGAGCTCAGCGATGAAACTTTTTGAAGCTAAAATCTGGCCTACCTGCACATACGGTCCGGGAATGATATGGGAATATCTAAGCGAAAAACAAATGAGAGATCTGGAAAGTATAAAATCAAGATACTTGAAGAGGGCACTCGGACTCTCCAAATACTCATTGTCAAGGTACGCATACGAGTTAGCACGGGAAACTTTCTTTCTGGACGACTTAAGACTGAGGATGCTACTACCAGCCACGGAGAGCTACAAGAAAGTAGTGGAAGAAAGAAGACAGAAACGGAAGGAGATCACAGAGGATTTCTACTCAACGAATGCAAATACAGCGAGACTGGACGAATGCCGGCTACGGCACAAGATGGCTGACCACAGGGCTAGCGACCAAAGAGTTTGTAATATATAACTAGAGACACCAACGGCGCTAGTTTCGCGTACAAAATTGAACCGCTGTTCGGCCGCCATTAAAGGGAGTTGATGCTTCTCCGGGAGTGCGAGCAGTTCATGCTTATTGAGGAGTACGAATAAATATAAGTACACTTGAAGGGAAATAATAAGAAAATGGTGAAATACTGCGCCGCAAATAATTGTTCGAACATAGTTACTATTGTAGGATGCTCAGGAAAGCATGCATATCTTAATATTTGAAAGAATGTTCCAAATGCAGTTACTCCTTTGAATGTGTTTACAGAATGTCGGAATATTTCTTGGATAAAGTTTTTCCAGAAACAAATTAATCAGGTTTACAAGGTTAATTTAACAATGTCTGTAACGGTTAGGTGCCATCATATTACAGTGGATTATAATAGCAGAGTGCATAAGAAAATCCTCAGACTATATCTGTCTAAAACTGTTTTGTTTCACAATAAATGAATTAATAATGTAATTTCCGTATTGTACAGTACGTACTTCTAGTTTTTGGTTGTATTAAATGCAAAGAAATTAGTGAAAATATAGCTGATGGCCTAGTTAGGCCTATTATTACCACTACTACTAGGTCTACTATGACTACTACTACTAGGCCTACTATTACCACTACTCCTAGGCCTATTATTACCACTACTAGGCCTACTATTACCACTAGTACTAGGCCTACTATTACCACTACTACTAGGCCTATTATTACCACTACTACTAGGCCTACCATTACCACAAAACTAGGCCTACTATTACCACTAATACTAGGCCTACTATTACCACTACTACTAGGTCTACTATTACCACTACTAGGCCTACTATTGCCACAAAAACTAGACCTACTACTACTGCACCTACTATTACCATTACTACTAGGCCTACTATTACCACTACTACTAGGCCTACTATTACCACTACTCCTAGGCCTATTATTACCACTACTAGGCCTACTATTACCACTAGTACTAGGCCTACTATTACCACTACTGCTAAGCCTATTATTACCACTACTACTAGGCCTACCATTACCACAAAAACTGGGCCTACTATTACCACTAATACTAGGCCTACTATTACCACTACCGGTACTACTAGGTCTATTATTACCATTACTACTAGGCCTACTATTACCGCTACTAATTGTATTAAAAAGTCTGTACTAAACTCTAACTTGGTGGTCATCAACTACACAATGAATAGATTGTTTTATGATAAAATTTATTCTCATTATATTTTAAATCTGTTTCCAGAATTTTTATGATCTCATATTTCACCACTAAATATTTTCTAAGCACCATATACCTTCCTCTTCCTTTGCATGAAAGGACTGAAATATAGATCACTTGAAATATTACAGTAAATATCCATTATTATGTCCTTAAAACAATACTAGTAATACTGAAAATTAATGCTGACATTGCCATTATTCACTATTTCACATACTTATCCCGAGTGTGTATGGGTGATTTAATTTATTTTTTAGAATATCGCCAAAGATGAACCATTATAATACTTTAATAAATATAGCGCTCCTCTGCCATTCATGTTTATTTCATCACGACTCATCCTTTGTAAAAGATGTTTAAAACAGTGTCTATCACCAGGCTACATCAATGTATTATGGTACTGTTTTCGAATTTCGCGCCGCAAACACTCCCTTTAATGGCGGATTCTAGCCGATTCAATTTGTGACATTTTTCTTGCCTGCCACTTATGGGTATGTGTCTCTAGTAAGTATTACAAACTCTTTGCTAGCGACGCACGGATATCATCACAGAGTGTGTGCAACCAAGAGATACCACTCCGCAAGCGAAATGTGTATCTGTGAACTGTGCGGGGTCCATTGCGGGAGATATCACATTCTCGAGTGTGAAAGCGTGTGAAATCTATCAGGGAAACAATACAGGAGATAGTATAACCGTATCTATGCACAGTGTGCGCAATCCCAAACTATTAATAACCCATGGCTGCGGGATTGGACTTTGAATATAACTGATAAAAGGAATATAGAATCCGCTGAACATAGACATTCGCAAGGAACTAAATATGTACACTATGGACACAAAAACTGCGGAACAAAAAATCAGCTGGTATCAACATATTAAGAATGAACGAAGAACGCATATCTAAAATATTATTAAACTTTAGACCCATAGCATACAGAAATGAAGGCAGGCGGAAAACAAGATGGCAAAACACTTTCCCGTGAGGACGAACAAGCCACTTGGCTTTATCCCTGAGGAAGAGGGGAGTGGAGAGATAGAGCGAGAGATATGTGAAAAAAATATATCTTAATATTTTATTGTTTCAAATTCATCATCATCATCATCATCATCATCATCATCATCATCATCATCATCATCATCATATATTAAGTACAAGGTCATTACGCCTATTATGGTTTTGAGTTTGAGACCTCTTCCCATTAAAGCGTCGTAAAAATAACCTAGTAAAAATCTTCTCATTAGGTTCGTATTTGAAGGGTATTGGGTAGTGCTACTTACAGTATATAATATATATATATATATATATATATATATATATATATATATATATATATATATTTCCTCTGTTTCTATCAAACACAGACTAATGTCCTTTGCACCGTGTGATAAGCAACTGGTGTTGAGTTATGAGCTGGCCACAGCAACAAATTAATTATATTTCATCATTTTAATGTAAGAATGGCAGAAAGAAAAGAGTACTGAAAAAGAAATCTATGCGACTGTTAGCAGTTAGGAACACCTAAAAAGTTTTAATGTCACACTTTTCAAACTTCCCCCCTCCCCTGTCGTCCACTGTTGTCGCTGAGGGGTTAGCGAGTCTGACTTCGAACCCAGCTGTCCCGGCTTCGATTCCCCGTCAGGACGAGTTGCCTGGATGAGGTTTTTTCGGGGGTTTCCCCTCATTCCTATGGATCAATATCAGTTAACTTTATCAGGCGATTGGAACCCCACTCATCTTCCATTTTATTTCCTTCCTCATCATCCCGTTTCTGGGTTTTCAGATCACTCTATAGGCGGCCTCCCGAAGCTGCTGGCTTCTGCAATACCTTCCGAGGCGGACCTAGTCGGCGGAGGAGTTTCGCCTCGGACCGACAGGGAGGCTTTGGGGGAAGTTGCCGAAGCTGGAATGGTATATGGATTTCTGTCGGCTGTAGGGACCGGTCGTTAAGGGAGTCATGTAGTTAGGGCGGTGCGCGTAGGAAATCTGTGGCACGCAGCTCATTCCATATAGAAAGTTAGCGGAATAGATCTCAACAGGTCGCAGTGCTGGGCCATCAGTGCCCCTTCACTTAAATTCCATTCCATTCCCTCCCATGTCGAAAATATATCATTTGAGAAAATGAGTGAAATAAAAATAGTATTTTTTCAATTACACAAACTCATTGTAACAAATCCCCATACATTTATTTTGTTCAATAAAAATGATATGTCTCTTCACATTTTCACCACTTGAATTAAATATTTAAAAATAGGATTCCATTCATTTTGAAGAACTTTAGAGTTGACATTAGGTACAAAATTTCAACCCTTTATATTAAGTAGTTTTTGAATAAATGTCCCCAGAATTTAAAATAATTACATTTTTTTTTCAGTACCGGTACTCTTTTCTTTCTGCCAGTTTTATATTAAAACAATGAACAGGGGCGGCTTTAGAGGTAGTGCCGTTGTGCCATGGCACTACCAGAACACAGAAGGAATAGGCGAATTCATATTTTCCGCGCAAAACCTGAGAGAAACAAGTTACGCTTATACAATCTCTACCGTCAATATGATCTTTGCAGCGAAACACGTTGTAACCAATGTTTGGAGGATGGATCTGTGCCAGGCACTACGTCCCATAAGAAATATAATGGGATGCGCGCGCAATCTTCATGTTCGCTCGTCCTTTTCAGCATCTAAAGCATGATCTAAAATGTGCCAGGCAAAATTGCCGCTGGCTTTTGCAATGCTTGTAAAACTGTATACATCCTCATTTTCTACGCCGATCCCTTACTACTTCTCGCTCTACCTGTCCTTCCCCTTTGTCGGAACAAGTTTCTTAGAGCGAAGACTGCAACAATAAGATAATAAAATCTCTTCCGATTTCTTGAAAACTTGGCTTGAGAAAGTTTTCACTTTATTATTTCTACCATCAGTACCAATTGTAGTGTGAACGTGTTAAGTCGTGAGGTTGTCATCGTAATAGTGGTCGTGTTATCGTGTTGTGTCTGTGGAAAAATGAATTCGGTTGGCGCTTTATTGAAATCTCCGTTTTCAACATTAACATATGAAAACAAACTTCGTGTTAAAGAATTAGGCAGACCTACACCGCACTTAAATATTCATCAAAAGCAGCAAAGTGCTAAAGTTAACAGATCTCGCAAATTCAACCCAGATATTTATTTAAAAAACAACTGGTTGTGTGGATGTGATGTGAAAAATGCGTTCTTCTGTTTCCCGTGTGTTCTGTTCGGAGGTGAACTTAGCCGGTCAAAAGTGGGTGTGACAGATTTAATACATTTATGGGATAAAATAAAAACACATCAAAAGTCAAAGGTTCATATGAATAACGTCTTCAGTTTGTCTATGCTGGGTAAAGCGAACATTGAAAATCAGTTAAATTCACACTACAGATTCGCGATTGCAAAACACAACGAGCAAGTTGATAAAAACAAATATGTGTTAAATTTAATAATAAATTGCATACGATTTTGTGAGGCACTAGATTTAGCACTAAGAGGGCACGATGAATCTGAGGACACGGAAAATAATTCACTTCAGTTCTGAGTTGGATAAAGACTTAAAAGAACACTTATCGAAGTCAACAGCATTTAAGGGTACTTCTGAAACCATCCAGAACGACTTGCTTGACTGCATGTTAAAAGTGTACCACGAAGAGGTAACAAAAGAATTGAACAGTGTAAACTACGTTTCTATCATTGCTGATGATACGACTGATATTTCTTGTCAATTTCAACTCGTTTTACTATTACGCTACATTGTTGATGGAAAGCCTGTAGAAAGATTCTGGAAATTCTTAAATCCTGAAAGTCATGACGCTCTTGCTATTTCAAAGTGTATCTTAACAGAACTTGAACCATTAATCGGTAACGATCCAAATAAACTGATAGATCAGAGTTATGGCGGTGCATCCGTAATGAGTGGCGGATTGAGCGGTGTACAAAAATTAATAAAGGACAAATACCAAAATGCCAATTATATACACTGCTATGCGCATCAAATAAACCTAATAGTGTCCAAAGCAGCAAGTATCAACCGACAAGCACGCATTTTTTTCTGTAATTTGTCCGGACTTTGTTCTTTTTTTTTTTTTCTAATTTATCCCAAAGAACGCAAATTTTAGATGAAATCGTTCAGAGAAGGTTACTTAGGTCATCAAATACCAGGTGGAATTTTCACTCTCGTGGGGTTAATACGGTGTTTGAACACAGAAAGGAATTAATTACAGTAATGGAAACAATCAAAGCCCGTGAAGACATAACCTTAGATTCTACCCTACGCCAGGCCAATGCATACAAATTCCTGTTAAATGAGGAAAACTTTGTATTTTGGTTAACCTTCTTCCACAAAATTATGCCCCACGTAGAAATTATTTTCAATCAGAAGTAATGATCCCGTTGAAGTTCGACAAAATATACGTAATTTTGAGGAATGTATAGGCCTACAGTTAGTTAGGGATAAAATTGATGAGATCATTAGTGGCATTGAAAGTGAGACCGAAAACAGAGATAATGCCACATCACAAAAAAGAAGACGTGTTGACCTTTCTTCTGACGATAAAAGAAGGCAAGCAATAGAAATTTATGACGCAATTATCGCAGATATAAAATTTCGATTTCAATTTACCGATCATCTTATAGCTACCAAATTATTTGAAGTTGAACAATTTGAAAACTACGAAAGACAATTCCCTGACAATTATATTAGTGAAACTGTTAAAATGTATCCATTTCTGGAAGCAAATAGACTGAAAAGTGAATTGGAAGTATGCTACGCAAGACCCGAGCTAAAAACAGTTTCTGGTGCAGTACCACTTTTGAACTTCATTTTGGACAATGAGTTACATCATGTTTTCCCAGAAATGTCAAAACTTTTGAAAATGTTAATAACAATGCCAATGTCAACATCGGAAGCAGAGCGGTGTTTCTCCATGTTGAAAAGGATTAAAACTTTTTTAGGAATACAATTAAAGAGGACAGATTAACTGCATTAGGAATGTTGTCGTGCGAGAAAAGTTTTGTTTGCAAAATAGACAACTTCAACAAAAAAGTGATGGATTTATTTTCAAGTCAGAAGAATCGGCGAATGGATTTTATCTATCGCGCATATTAACCTGGTCAACAAAAGCGCTCAAGTGCTCCAGTTGTATAAATTTTGGTGAGTGATTATTATTATTATTATTATTATTATTATTATTATTATTATTATTATTATTATTATTATTATTATTAGAGACGAGAATTTCATGCACTATAAACTCCCTAAATATGCATGCATTCATGCACTATCAAACTATGAAATATGCACGATCAAGCGGAAAATACATTAAAATATGCACTTTCATTTTTGTTTGAAATGTGTTATTTCACTTCACTTTTTTTGCACAGTTAACAACCTAACATTTCTAAATTGGTTTCTGTGAGGTTCCTGCGCTGGTTAGTCAACATTTTTTTGTAGACAGAGAATGACCTCTCTACATTGCAAGAAGTTATGGGTTTAAACTTGAATGAACATATTTGTGACAGTGTCAGGTCAAATCCTTCATTCAAGTTTTCGCTACAAGTAACCTTCTTCTGAACAAAAGAATCCGCAGTCCGGGTTAGCATTTATGACCCTGTCCAATTTGTTTTCGCCGCTACATTCACTTTCCCACGGGTGTAACTGAGGTATCTATGAAAGTCTTTGCAGATTCTTTCTTTTGTTGCATTCTTGTAATATGTGAAACACGTGCGACATGCTGGTCGACTTGAAATTTTTTAGTACATTTCATCTGAAATTATAATAAACCTTATGGTTACCTAGTTACGATTTAAAAACAGATATCGTAATTTAATTAATTATTTCAAAAAAGTTTTGTACCTTTTTTACAAAGAACAATTGCCATATAAAATATTCGGAAACAATTAGCATTGCTTAACTCTTTACTGCAACAATCGCAAAATACCACATCCCCATATTATGATCTAATAAAATCCTTTCCTTTAATCCACTGTGCAAAGACTACACTTTTGGAATCTTTAAATTGGAAACCTATTAGAACCACATTAACACACGCAAACAGAATAAACAAGCACATTAACCACTTAAGAGATTCACACACTGCAAACACAGTTTAACGATGATTCCAATTTTAGAAGAATCTAAATTGATAGGTCTACTAGTACTAGAAAAGGAAGAGAATTTACAACCTCCCTGAAAGGGGGTGCTTTTGACTAAATTATTTGTCGGCAGTTTCCTTAAACCCTCTATATTTCCTCCCTACTTACTATTCTCCAAATATTCAACGTAATAAATTCATTTATGACACGCAGTGTATAGAGGGTCGTCGGTAAAGTGTTGTGAAAGTGGACTTCCGTCCAGGGAAAGGTCTTCTAACACCTTATTGTGAAAATCTTAACATTTTATTTAATTTTTCTGTTATTTAGTTTTTTTCTTTTTCTTCTTCAATCCTGATTCCTGAAAATAAAATATGGGACATAAAATCGAGAAACTGAGGTGTCCACTCAAAACCATTAAAACATGCATTTAAACTGAATTTAATGTATATTATATGCATTATTAAGCTAAACATTGCTTAAATATGTATTATGCATGTTTTTATCCCTAAAAAGTCGAAAACATGCAAATTTGCACGGGAAAAGTACACATATTTGGAACCGGAAAGAAATGAAATGGATAAGTACTAAGCTTGAGCTATGTCCTATGTTCCTATAAAAACATGCATTTGCATGGAATGCTCGTCTCTAATTATTATTATTATTATTATTAATTGTTATTATTATTATTATTATTATTATTATTATTATTATTATTATTATTATTATTATTATTATTGCTTATTTCTAGTCATCGGTTTAGACCATAGGCGAATCCAGGGAGGACATAGTAGGAAAAAGAGTTAGCCCTCCCTCTTAGGTATCCTGGATCTATCACTGATTTTGGCACTAGGCATTAAATATGTATGAGCCGCCACTGCTGAAAGATAATTTGTTTCTGTGGTCAGCTCACAACTCACCAACATTTGTTTATCACACGGTGCAGAGAACATTAGTCTGTGTTTGGTAGAAATAGAGGAACAAATATTTTATATATTCATATTTATAGACGAATATACTGTTAATAGCACTATCTAGTAAAGATTGTCTTTGGGTATCGTGTGAGATGAAAATCTTAATACAGTCAGTATACATATGCTACAAACACAGCCTTAATTACGTTATACCACAGTCTAGCATATACAGTCACGAAGCTCAATACATAGTAAATATGCATCCATAGATAGTTGCTAACCACTAGGATTGCTACTATCGCCTCATTACAGACAATGCGAAATAGTACATGCACAGTATATTGTTCCTAGTACCCTCATAAACTCAAGCTTCGTGACTGTATAATATAATTATTATACTAGACTGTGATTATACCATTATTAGGAAATACTTACTCATGAACGCAAGTGGCAGTTGTAAGAGCCCAAATCTCATTCAAAATCGAAGCACCACAGATGTGGATATTGAAGAATTGAAGAGACAGCTGAAAGAATGTAAAAATGTTTAATATTTGCTCGACTTTTTTTTTTCTGTAAAGCAATAAACCAACTTTTCATGGAAACACAGAAATATGCTATTTACTGTGTAAAATAGGTACATTCTATGTTATCAGATTTAATTTGTGACAGTGAAATATATTTTTGAAAAATTAAGAGTTTCTTGCGGTTTTTGAGAAACGAGAAACGGTGGTTTCAAATATTTTGTAAAACATAAAGTAAACACAGTGTCATATTCATCTTTCTGTTCACATGAAACAACTCTGAGTAACATGACCTAATTTATTGGAAATTTCATATTTAACAACGGAAAAAATCGTCATTTGGTTACAATTTTACAGTATTGATCAACAAAATATTTTAACTTTGTAAAAATAGAACTATCATTTGCATGTTTAGGTCCTATATTGAAATTCCAAGTCTGGTTCAAATATGAAACTCATTTCGCACATTTATAACATAAACATAATTATAAAAAAGTTACCTCGCACTCTCGACATTAAAATTGGAATGTATTTATTATTAATTCCACAATTGGGACATCTGGCCGACATCTACGGCTGACCACTACGATCCAGAATACAAAGCAAAGGTTAACTTGAAAATAAAGTACAATTTGACTTGCGGAAAGAATACAAAACAAGGATAAGCTTACAAATAAAATACAATTTGATTTACGGAGAAACATTGGACAAAAGTACAATGAAGAATAATTGATATGATGTGAATAATATTATGTGGTGTCACACAAGTCCATGTGTAGATTAAAGTAAAGTGATAGGATTACTTGTCATATTTGTTATGAAATGCTTATTTTAAATAATTTTTCGCATAATGAAAAGCCAAATTTGGGTAAAGTAGTCCTATTATTTTACTTGTTTGTCATGAAAATCATGGAAATCTAAATCTGATTTAACTATGACAATTATTTTGCATAGTTGTCAACAAAATCGAAGTTTGTTAAGTAGGGTTACATTTCGCGCATTTGGTATGAAAATTCAAATTTAATTAAAATAGTGTTTCACACAATTGATATTAAGATAAAAATGTTAATTTTTAAATTATTAATTAGCAAGTTTTGCATTGTTTATAACATCTTTCTGTGCTCAGTTTTTAAAATACAGGTTTTATTCAATTATAATTTTGGGAAAATACTTTAGGTGGCTCTGATTAGAAGAAACCGTAAATCTTCCAACTTCAACTTCCCACAGCCGCCATCACTTTCATTGTCACTGTTACTATCACGATCATGATCATGACCACAACCACAGGCACCGTTGTTGTTGCCATCGCCCCCAGCACTGCCACCATCACCATCACCACCGCCACCACCACCATCACCACCACCACCACCACCACCACTACCACCGCCACCACCACCACTACCACCACCACCACCACCACCACCACCACCACCACTAACACCACAATGATTAACACTATCAGCAGTTAAAGTAAGAGAATCAGTTTGAGCGATGTGTTTTTTTATCTACTTCTTTCAAGAAACTCTAAATTTCTACTAATGGCTAGAAGATCGTTGTGAGATCTTTGGTGGATCTGAATTCATCTGATCTACTCGTAAACCATTAGTAATTTTATTGAAATAGAATAATTGTATTATTTAATTTATTGCTCACGAAATTCTAAGTTTGGGTAAAATAATATTATGCGAATGTGTCATGAAACTCAAATTCTAGGTGGAAGACGATAATTGTTTTGTAAATTTCGTCAATTCGTGACGGTGTTAAGCTATTTGGAGTGTAAGTAAAAATAGAGCAACTCGAATTTTATACTCAGATACTGACAATTTTTCGTTTACCAGAACTATGAGAATTTGATATTTTGATATGTGATATTTATTTATACTAATTAATTACACAAAGCAAACAAAATCAGGAACACCCGTATTACAAAAAAAAAGTTATTAGGCTACATATATTGGGGAAAAGTTCATGAAGGAAGTTGCTCGGAATGAGATCTCAATGTTAAAATAATCTGTGATGTTGAACTGATTGGAGGAGCGTGGAAGACAAAAATAACAGACTGTTGTGAGAGCGACTTCTGAAGGATGCGAAGAATCGACTACGGTTTATGTGGCTAGAAAATAGGCGGAAATAGAACGATAGGATGATGAAATAAGCTAATTCACAAATACATCTTATCATGACTTCATGAGCATACAAATGCACCAATACGCATAAAAAAGACAAATACTACCCGCACGTTGTAAATTGACCGGTGTTGATTCCACAAACTAGCAGAGTGCGTCATCCCCCCTCACGAATGTTTTGAACTCTTTATGCCTCGCACTCCGTAATCACCTACGATGTCTTTTATATGACAGTGGCGACATGAGCGCTCAGGATGCGTGGTAGAGATGAGCATGGGCCTGTCGTGGACTGAGTTAATTCTTGACCTTGCGTTACGCGGCTAGCGTAAGTTGCATCATCAATGATGATTCATCATATCACGCATGTTTGTACCGTCCTCCGCGGGCCACAATGAAGCACACTACATAAAAGGGGTCGCTTATTGATACAGAGCTGTAATTTCTGGTTTAAATTCAGTAGTACGAGTAGTAACACGTAAACAGTCTTCCTTCACAGTAACTTGAAGTGAACGAAAGGTACATTATTATTAGAACGAAACACTGCATTCACAAATGAAAAAAGTGTCTATATAAAATTCAATTTTATGTTGTGTTGATTATAATTAATGTTGTTAATGTTCTGTATTTCTTTTCCATGCAATGTGAAATATACAATTGTAAGTTAGAAAGCAACACTATTATTGCATGTACTAAAATGTCGTTACTGTATCTTCGTAAGGCAACAATTACAGAGCTGGAATGATACTAATGTGGAGGATAATAAGAATAAAAGATGACTGTAATGATGAGAAGAAAATAATATTCACTGCCACTAGTAAGAACTTACTTAACCATAATTTTTCGTCCACAGATACAACGTCCACTCCACATTAGATTCTTCGTACATGTTATTAGCTGTCTAATGTCTGTAAGTAATAAAATATCTTCTCAATGTTTGCCAGCTAAACAAACATTATCAATGGAACTGTGTTTGAGAAAATTTTCCCGGATATGCAGTAGGCCTATAAATACTTTCCGTTGGAAAAGATGAAAGTACGTAAAGAAGTATATTCCAGCATTTGAAAACTACAGCACTAGGTATAAACTCGAATTTAAATCTACAATCCATCTTAGTGGAATTCAAAATCAGTGCAATAAATGCCGCTCTTGTTACGTTCCAAAATAGTATGGTAAAGGGATGTCTATTTATTTTTCGTTAAAACATTTGGCGTCACGCAGTAAATCTTGGACTTCGAGAACCTTTCCTAAATGATGTCATTCGCATTGGATTTCGTCGCCTTCTGACCTTTCCTCTTGTTGAATTGTAAGATACAGAAGATAATTTGGACCAAATAGCAGACAGTTTTCACGATGATGTCTTAAGATCTTTTTGCATACATCGAGACAATATATTCAAGAGACTCTCTAGCAAGAGGCAGAAAAGGGCTACCTCCAAGATTTTCGCCCGCACTTTGGAATGTCTATACCTAAGAGACAAACAGAGCGCAGAGTACTAATAATTTTGTGGAAGGGTAGCACTTCTGTTTTCAAAAAATCATTAGCACGCATCATTCGAACATTAGGACATTTTTGGAAAATATTGAAAATGATCATTAGGAAATCCAAACAGCAATTCTACAATTACCCGCGGGACACGTAAATATCCGGTACCGGTAACTTGTTAAAAAGATACATCCTGAAGCAACGTAACTAGAACAAATTGTGGGTAGATATGAAACATATTGTAAACATAACAACAGTAACCTGTATTTGGGAATCATAAGTTAAAAAATTAAATTGTACTTGGTAGAACCACAGGAAGAACGACAACATTAATAACAATAGGCATTCTTTTGACCAAGGGAAGAATATACTTAACGTGGAATAATAATAATAATAATAATAATAATAATAATAATAATAATAATAATAATAACAATAATAATAATAAAAATAACAATATTATTTGCTATAACTGTGATATCATATGGACGAAAAATCCTTGTGGACGAACAATATAGGTAGTAGGTGAAAAGGGACTGGAGAAATACATAGGCCTACTTAAAATCGGAGGACGCCGATTCCTTCCCAAAAAATGGTTCTGATTTCCTCTCCAAAAAGATTACAGCCCTATTCCCTCCCAATTTTTTGTTGTTTGAATTCAGTGCAGTCCGATTCCCTTCATGCCTTAAACCACGGCCGACTTGATGTTCCCTTCGCTTTTTTTTTTTGTATACGACCTTGACAATAGTAATATTTTCTTGAAATTGGATAATTTCTCAATTCCACCACTTGGCGCTGTCTGCCAGGCTCTGGTGTCTACAGAAGAAATACTCAATATGAATTAAAATAAATGATTAAAGAGTATTAGTAACACTTATAAATAATAAATAAGAAAATAATAAGTATTATTATGTTTAGTTCTGTTAATTATGGTAAAAGCGTGAGTTTAAAAGCAGGGAAGGTACCACATAGTAACCTGTTCAGTTTAAGTAACATGATGACAGAGGCGTAATTTTGTAGTTCATTCGCTGAGTAGCAGCCCTAGGCTAAACTGCGATGTTTCAAAGTAATCACTTGGGTAATTATTTACCATAACTTATACTGAGTTTTATAATTTCACTCACTGCACTGATACATTCCACTTGATATTGCAGATTCAAGAATCATAGTTTCAAGATGTTGCGACTCAGTGGATTATAAGCCGCATTCTTCGAAGGAACAAGCTTTCAGTTAAAGCTGCTGCAATGTTATCTAGAAGAGGCCTAACAGATTTCACAGTAATGATATTAGCAAGTCCGTTTTGGCCGTCTTCATCACAAATTGGCATTGCAAGAGAGGGCATCTACACAGTAACGGCTCAATTTCTGAACACAAATTTTCTAATATATTCTTGTTTAGTATTCTTTTTCGATGATTAAGCAGCTGATCTACCCAATCAATTTTGATGAATATTGCCTTCATCGGCCTCTTTCCATACATTTTCTTGTTCTTTATGTAACGGATCTCTTTCAATTAGTTGGAGTTTTTCGGTTGTTTTCGTTATCCCATCTTGCTTCTCTTGTAACACCTGATTAAGTTGTGTAATTTTCACATGCAATCTGTTAATTATTTCTTTTTAGCTCCACAAAGTTGACAACGTCTGTTTGCGTCGCTTTATGGTCATTTTCAACTGGCAAGAAGGGAATGTCATTAACTGATGCTGAGCCAGTCGGAACATCTTGTTCGAACAGTGAAAAACCAATATTACTAAAAGATTTGCGTTTCTTGGGTGGAGGGAGATCAGTTTTAGTAACTGTCCGTCATGGTCTTCTGTTTTCTGTCACTTATACCTAGGATAATGAGGGAATATTGTTGGCACAGCATTTGGTTTTACTAGTCTAAATTTCCCATTATTAGAATAATCTTCTCCCCTGAAATGTAAACTACAAACGACTGAAGATGGAGAGTTGCTTTAGAAACAAAGTCTAGGCGTGAAATCACTTTAAGCCATTTTCGCATCTTTCCCTTACTTACTTATGGCTTTTAAGGAACACGGAGGTTCATTGCCGCCCTCACATAAGCCCGCTATTGGTCCCTATCCTGTGCAAGATTAATCCAGTCCCTATCATCATATCCCACCGCCCTCAAATCCATTTTAATATTATCCTCCCATCTACGTCTCGGCCTCCCCAAAAGTCTTATTTCCTCTGGCCTCCCAACTAACACTCTATGTGCATATCTGAATTCGCCCATACATACTACATGCCCTGTCCATCTCAAACGTCTGGATTTAATGTTCCTAATTATGTCAGGTGAAGAATACGAGTGCAGTTCTGCGTTACGTAACTTCCTCCATTCTGCTCTAATTCCATCGCTTTTAGCCCCAAATATTTTTCTAAGAACCTTATTCTGAAACACCCGTAATGTCTGTTCCTCTCTCAAAATGAGAGTCCAAGTTTCACAACCATACAGAACAACCGGTAATATAACTGTGTTTATAGATTCTAACTTTCCGATTTTTTCACAGCAGACTAGATGACAAAAGCTTTTGATCCGAATAATAAGAGGCATTCCCATATTCACTCTGCGTCTAATTTTCTCCCGAGTGTCATTTATATTTGTCACTGTTGCTCCAAGATATTTTAATTTTTGTCCACACCTGTGGAGTAACGGTTAGCGCGTCTATCCGCGAAACCAGGTGGCCCGGGTTCGATTCCCGGTCGGGGTAAGTTACCTGGTTGAGGTTTTTTCCGGGGTTTTCCCTCAACCCAATATGAGCAAATGCTGGGTAACTTTCGGTGTTGGACCTTGGACTCACTTTACCGGCATTATCACCTTCATCTCATTCAGACGCTAAATAGCCTAAGATGTTGATAAAGCGTCGTAAAATAACTTACTGAAGTAAAATAAAATATTTGAATTTTTCCACCTCTTCGAAGGATACAACTCCAATTTTTATATTTCCATTTTGTACAATATTATGGTCACGAAATATAATCATCTTTCCCTGTCACTCGGAAATTCGTGGAATGATATTGCTCCTTCACTCTTTTTTTTCTATTCGAAGTACACAATAGTACACAACAATACGTCATTTTGAATCATATCACAATAAACTCACATATCAGTAGAAAAAGCGCAATATTACTAATTATAATCGTACAAGAAACCATACACACATTCCTCAGTGAACCTTGGGAGTTAGTGCCATCTGGCGGGAATTTCATATTTTCTCGATTACAGCTTTAACACAGGGATCAAAATGAATTGTCAAGGCCGGTAAAGGAGAAGCGAAGCGAGCACATCAAGTCGGCCGTGCTTAAACAGACACACAATTTTCCGTGACACTTTACACAGACTTCGGACTGTCAAGAATATAACTGAAATAACCAATGCATACAATTGGTGTGTTTAAAAATCCTGTTAATTAATCTTCGGATTGTCAAGGATGCAATTGAAATAACCAATCCATACCCTTGGTGTGTTTAATCTCCTACGTAAAAACATTAAGAAGGGCTTTGTAGGGCATGGCATTGCAATATTGCGAAAGATTGATCTGTCCGTTATCTAATTGTTTAATGTTATTCTTTAAATAGTTCATTTTTTATTTATACCAAGTCTTTGTAGTTGTACCTGGGTGGATAACGGCAGAATTTTTTTAAATTTTGATATCTGTCTGTATTTTGCATAAAACATCTAAAAACACACAAATGTTGGGGTGTGACGTTTAAAGGAACTGTTAAATTTTGCGTAGAAACTTTCACAAGCGTTCGTCGTTCGAATTGCAGTAGGATTTTTCTCAGCCCATAGAATTGTTGGTCCATACCTGTGGAGTAACGGTCTGACCGCGAAACCAGATGGCCCGGGTTGGATTCTCGGTCGGGACAAGTTACTTGGTTGAGGTTTTTTTCGGGGTTTTCCCTCAACCGAATATGAGCAAATGCTGGGTAACTTTCGGTGCTGAACCCCGGACTCATTTCACCGGTATTATCACTTTCATCTCATTCAGACGCTAAACAATCTAAGCTGTTGATAAAGCGTCGTAAAATAACCTAAAAAAAAAGAATTGGTGGGAAAAGGACATCGTCATCTATGTAATTTTGTGTTAGTCACAGAATGCTCCTACTTTTTCACAATTAGGCATCTGTGAAATGAAATGATTGGCGAAACAATTTCCGACGTCAGTGGGGTCTAAATATGTTAATTCAAATAAGTTCCTTAGTTAGTTATTTAGCAGTATCTGAGTTGCAGTCGTTGTATGTAGATTCCAATCCTAAGCTCTGAATTTTTCTCCACCGTGCTTGGCCGAGATGGAAACCACAACACTTGACCCAGCCAGCCAGCCAGACTTTACGGGAGGGAATCGGAGTCTTTAATTGCAGCAGCTCCCTTTTGGCGCAGAGGGAATCGGTATATTTACAATTATTACTGCTTCGGAGGGAATCGGGAAGAAAAATTAACCGCGGGAGAGAGTCGGTAGCCACCCCTTAAAATGGAGGAAGGATTAGTGTAGACGGAACGTTAATGGAAGGAACTCATATGGACAAAACATCTGGGAACCATAAATGTATGTTATTATCCAATTAATGAAAATGAATGGTGTTAGTGTCAGAAAACTGGCATTTCGTTTATTCGTTAACTCTGCATTGAAGGACTGATATAATGTTGTATGACATAAGTTTTTTTTTCTGTATTTTACTTTTCATATTTTAATATACATGCATTTAGTGTGGTAATACTATTATTTTCAAAATAATAAGAGTAATGGATAAGATTATTGAGAGAAATACGTTATATTATGCAAAAATTAAAGGAATATTGTTTTAATGCATTGTTTGCAGAAAGAATGGTTAAAATTATACAAGCGAATCTTCTTTCAATCGATGAAAGAGAACAGAAAGAGAAATGTATGTCGTCTTTCGAGTCGGACTCGGAGTTCACTGCCTCGAGTTCGAACTGTGAAGGAATCGTTGCGGTCTGCAGAAAGGTCTGCGTGGGCTACGCGGGCTAGCTGCCTCGGGCTCAGTCGGGTTAGAGCTCATTGCCTCGAGGTTAAACTCGGAAGGAAGAGTTCATAAGGACCACGGGTAGAGTTAGTGGGATTATTGCTGTACAAGTAGTCAGCTGAAAGCCCGCGGTCCGCCCGTGCACATCTTTAACGCGTAGTACGTACAGACCCAAGAACAAAATTTGGGCCACCTGAATTTTCGAAGTTCCAGTTATAACATACTGCGCATGCTTAGTTCCAGTTATAACGTACTGCGCATGCTCAGTTCCAGTTATAACGTACTGCGCATGCTCAGTTCCAGTTATAACGTACTGCGCTTGCTCAGTTCCAGTTATAACATACTGCGTATGCTCAGTTACAGTTATGACATACTGCGCATGCTCAGTACGCACTATGTTATAACTGGAACTTGGAAAATTCAGGTGGCCCAAATTTTATTTCTGAGTCTGTACATATAGGCTACACATAATGAAAACATTTTAATTTATTATGCCTTCTGAAATCTATGCCTTGCTTAGCTAAATACAGCAAAATGTAATTATGCCAACTAATATTGTCGATTTTTATTAACAAGAGATCTGTATGAACTAGAGAGAGCATGCCATCACTGATTCTGTAGGATGCTTCATATTTGTCCACTTCGCCATTTGTTACCACTTATATGGTCACCAGTTGAATGTCATCACCCGCAACGACAGCAGATGCACAAACACACTATTATCCACAGTAATGGCAGGTTCTTCATTATTATTAATACATTTAGCCTACGTCCACCTTGTTTTATACTTTGAAAAAGGAACAGACATCTTACAAACTCATTGTCACGTATACTGATTGAACCCTCTCTAGAAAATGTTCCAGGCTTGTCCCAATTGTTTAAGGAGATAAATTCCATAATGAACGCCTATATTTAGGAACATAACGTTTACGTAAATGTTGCCTTTTATTTTAATTTGCAAATAAACTTGTTATGATTCCTCAGAATTATGATTTCTTCATACCTATGTAATTCTAGAGAGAAACAGTAGCCTAGGTCTTTATCACTTTAATATGGAGGGGAATTGCCTCTCCATAACCCTCCCCCCGTATCTCTGCCTATGGGTTAGGACTACAGATTTATTTGTTGGTTGATTGAGTGGTTGATGTTACTTATTCATTAAGAGAATCGAAGTAAAAAGGTAAAGATATCCCCTTTACACGCCTTGAAGGTGCTAAGGAAAGCTGCTTGTTTTCATGACTTCAGGCCTAGTATGAGGTAGTGTGGGTGGTATCAAGTTCCGACCGCCATTTAAACCCAGGGAAAAACCCAGTATTCAATCCAATATACGACTGAGTGAACCTCAGGGCCGTTCTGGAAGTTGTGGCAACGAGAGAAATCCCGCCACCTGAAATTGAATCCGGGTCTTTCCAATCCGTAGCTAGTTGCTCTACTAACTTAGCTACCCGACCGCCAAGAAAATAAAAGTTTTGGTAAAATAGGATATTTTGTTTCGCATATTTATCATGAAAAGTTTTATACTTTACTTAACAATCTTTAAGTAACAAAACGAATATACCGGTAGTTGGTAATTAATTGGTCTAGATGTCTTGTCAAGTAGCCTCATCTACCGTGGCAGTTCAGGTTAATTCACTTATAAACCCCTGTGAATTTCTAAGATAGGCGTCATAGATTCATTCTTTCCAGAGTAACAAAATTCTCTTTAAATGCAAATACAGTAGCATAAGAGATCAATGAAAAATAACGAACTTTTCCTTTTACGTCTTTTGAAGATTTTTGTCTGGAATACAAACCTGACTTGGGTATTCTCCTCCATTTACGGGAGAACCGTTGACAGTTCTGTGGGATTTAGAATCCGAATTTGCATTGACGGCGACACCTGTAAAGACATAACATTTTCAAAAAAGAAAAAAATTAACGTGGCCTTTAGGACAAATAATAAACTTAATAACATCATTCCAAACAACTTAAAAAATCATAACACATTTTCAAATAGTGGGATTTATCTATTACATTGTAAAAACTGCCCTACTAAATATGTAGGACAAACCAAGAGAAATTTCCGCACACGCTATAGGAAACATGTTGCTGATATCAAACATAATAGAAGTAAGTCCAAGTTTGCTACACTCCTAATCAATCACAACCATGAACTTACAAGTATAGATGACACTCTCCAGGTTTTAAAGACAGTTAATAATAATAAGTACATGAATGCCGCAGAGGAGTATTACATAGCTACCCATTCTAATAATAATAATAATAATAATAATAATAATAATAATAATAATAATAATAATAATAATACCCATTTACTCAATGAACAATATCCTAATTTAAATAACCCGCTCTTCAAAATTGTACAGAAATAATTCCGGTTTATCCACTAGGTTTGCCAGGTACATATTTTTCTTTATTTGCTACAGCTCTCTGTAAAGCTCAGTCGTATTGCTGCATCATTGGAATCAGGTCAACCTCTCCTCAACTATCTTGTAAGTACTTTTAATCACGCCTTCAAAATTAATATTCTTTTCTTAGTTCTCAATTTAATAAATTCTCTTACGTTACCCCATTATACTTTTACAGGGCTTTGATTTCATACGCCCATAAAACAGCAGCACGAGCGATCTACATTCTGTAGCATGTTTCGTTATTTTGGGAACTGCATCTGCCTGTATTTGAAGATTGTTATGATTTACTCTACTTCTTTGTACATTTACCAATTAGTACAGTGTTAATTGCCTATACTATGTTCTTCATCGTGTTATTTTCATGCTACATGTAATAATTTTTAATGGAATATGTTCTAACTGCCTACCATAGTGGTTTTTAAATTTTCAACGATTGTTTTAATCTGAATATTTTTAAGTGTTCATCATGTGTTATTGTGTTCTCCTTTAATATGACCTGAAGATGCCATTGTTATGGCGAAAACGTTTGTCAAAAACTTTTATATACCATTTCATGTAATATTGTAATGGTTCAACGTGTGTACTATTGATAAGTAATTTGACTGTAATAAACCTACACATATTTGATAATTAATGGATATGTTACTCAGGCTATGTGGAAGAGTGCTCCATTCAGGTTAGTCTTATTGTGATCAATTTAAATAATAGAAGGCAGTGTCGATTTCTGATTTGTTGCACTTTGCGCAATCATCACTTCCTTTCAGTTGAATTGTGAGTGAATTGTTATTTCTCGTAATAGCATTTAAATTAGTTCTCTCTGAACAACGATTCTTTTAACAGCGGAAGAGCTTTCGTTTCCCTGCAATCCAGCGATATGTAGCAATATCTCAGCCATCTAGCAGACGACTGGAATTCTCATTCGTTTTTCGTCCGCGCGCATTAACATAACAATTTCATAAACGGAACCGTTAAGGTGTACATTGCAAATGGTGGTGGCAGTCGACATGCATCCTAATAACAGCTGTACAGCTGTCAAAAGAAAAAGTAGCCGCTCTCCTGAAACAAAGTTCCCTTCGGGTATCTTCGCTACAATTCGGAGACAGGCGATGTTACATGTTGTTGGACCACGTTGCCTGATATCTATAGTTATAATTGAAGTATTCTGTGTGTTATTCGATAGCGTAATGGTAGCGTTCAGGCCTGTTATTCATGAGGTCCTGCATTCGACTACAACCTCGTGCTTTTTATGTTCTTTTTTGTTCTGTTTTTGAGAGAGACAAACTATATATAATGGCTCCTTTCTCTTTTAAGATTATTTTAGTAATTAACACCATGTTCATTAATATATTATGCCATGACTTTATCATTATGATATTGTGGCTGCGAATGGAAAGAAAAAAGATTTTATTCTCAATAAAAATATCTCTCGTGGCATAAACAAAACAAATTTACTGGCGTCGGCCTTAAAATATTCATACAATTAAGCGTTCAAAAAAGAAAACAAAAAGCCACAATTCAATATTTAGTCTATCTTCCTCTTATCTCGATCATCTTGCAGTCGAGTGGGCATGGAATTGACTAGTCTTTGCAAATAGCGACTGTTCTTAGACACGATATTCCAGGCATTCTGAACATACATACATAAGTGTTCTGTCCATGGGCACGTCTTTCATTGCAAACCCAGCAATCTCCAATCTTTCCTATTTTCTGCCTTCCCCTTAGTCTCCGCATATGATACACATATCCTAATGTCGCCTATTATTCTTTTCAACCAGAGACCCAACCAATTCCTTTTTCTCTTTCTAATCAGTTTCAGCATCATTCTTTCTTCACTCACTTTTTCAAACACAATTTTATTTCTTATTCTGTCTGTCCACTTCACACGCACCGTTCTTCTCCACATCCACATTTCAAATGCTTCAATTCGTTTCTCTTCATTTCGTCGTAATGTCCATGTTCCTTCCCCATACAATGCCACACTCCACACAAAGCACTTCACTAATCTCTTCCTTAGTTCTTTTTCCAGAGGTCCGCAGAAGATCCTTTTTATTTTTCTAAAAAAAGCTTCCTTTGTTGATGTTTGCAGTTTTTCTTGGGAAGGATAGGCCTAAATGCAGTAACATCCCGTTGCTTTCCGCACACCACTATCTCTTTCGCATCTTATTAAATTCCAGGGGGCCCAAGCGTGGAGATGAGGAGAGTGGATTTGACTAATTGGGCCCTCCGGACTTCACCGAAAGTCACGGCAAGGGTTAAATATTGATTCTATCAGGATGTTTGACCCGATCAGAGACCGGGAAATCTCAATTAGCCTTTGCCCCCCGCATCCTGGACTAGCTTCTACGAATCATCAGAAAATCTTAGAGTGTGATTGGGCCAATTTTTCCGAAAATGTTTCCACACTTTTGCCCTCGTAGCTCAGCGGACGAACGTCGAAATTTAGATGTCAACGTCTCAGGTTCAATTCCTCGTTACTCCTTTTCATTTTATTGTGGTTCAAGATAGTATAATGTAACAATACAAGAAGAAAAACTAATACCAGTATTATGCAACTGGATTTTTCCAAACCTAATATTAAATTTATGTTATTTATATCGCTAAAGAACGATTACAATATAAATAACTCGAATATTATTTATACAGTATCACTAAAGAACGATAACAGAATATAAATGATAAATATCGGTTTGTTTAATTAATATAAGATATTATATAATACGTATTTAATTATCTAAATAAAATAACTTATTTTACAAAGAAAGATGGTTATTTGTGTTATAATAATTACTTACATAAAATACAGATTATTTATATTGCGAAAGAACAATAATAATATAAATAACTTGAATATTATTTTATAATGCTAATGAAGGAAACGGAATATAATGATAACTTGAATATTATTTATATCGCTAAAGAACGATAACAGAATATAAAAAGCGTGAATATTATTCATATCGGAATTTCACAGATTTATTACAGATGTATTTAATAAATTGTAGAAGAACAGTAATTAGTAACAGTGTCCTATTTATTCTTCTTGGAGCCAAATTTGTAACTTTTAAAAGTGTGGTTACTATGTTGAAGTGTATGTGTTGCAACGGATGCTTGATTTGTTATGTATGTGAGTCAGTTATGGGATGTTTGATGTCGTCGCAATGTCGTAATTATAGTTTGATTGTGTTTGTGTGATTACTGTGTATCAATTTATGATGTATGGTACGGAAAGCTGCATATTTGTGTTATAGAAGTGTTACGTATGTGTGTTGTTAATGTTTTTGTATGTTTCAAATTGATAACTGATATTGGTTTTGCAATCGCAATGGCTAATTTACGGATTGTTTATGTTTTGTTTACATCGCGTAAGCTAATTTAAATTTCTTTTCCATTTCTCTTTATGCTTATCTTTTTTGTGTATAAAACTATAGCCCTAACATACATATGTAAAATAGGGCTAACCTCCGTTGGAGATACAATAATAATAATTATTATTCATATCGTTATAAAACGATAACAGAATACAAATGATGACTTGAATTTTATTCATATCTCTAAAGAACGATAACAAAATATAAATAACGTGATATCCATAAAGAACGATAACTGGATATAAATGATAATTTGAATATCATTTACATCGCTAAAGAACGATTAAAAAATAAAATGAAAACTTGAAAAAGGCCCGAACCCACAACCTTTGAATCATTAAACAAGCACTCTACCGCTGGTCAACGAGGCGCAGACATGGAACACTTTCATAGTTCCGGAACTGCTTGTACAAGCACATGCATCGTGTAACATCGCCGCGACCCGAAGTGGACTTTGAAAATATTCGCTGTTCACGAGTGCGGCCACTTTTTTTTTTTGACAACTGTACATAGTTATAATTTATTCATATTAATTGCAAAAAGGGAGCCCTTTCCTCGTATTTCATGATATATTTCTTTTTGTCTGGGTTAATTCTATGTTGCATGGAATGAAGGTCGTTTTAAGAATGTAAAATTTATACAGGGAGATCATTTTATTTTTGCTTGCATTTTTATTGTACCTGCATTTCTGAATGTACTTCACTCTCACCCCTTCACTAATGTCCTTGCTCCCGTCAGACACACAAACTTACGGCCGCTGTTGCATTCGAAGTCTTCAAGCAGTGAAGTAAACACTGCAGTGTATAGTGTGTTTCATAAATATGATTGCGTTTTATATAGAAGAAAGAACCTATATTAATAATATCGTACCAAAAAATTATATTCAAGAAACGATAAATTAAATTTCAGAGAATATGCTTCAAAATGTTTTTTAATAATATGCGTACTGAATTGAAGCCTGCATTGTAATGAACGGCAACCATTTTCAGGAACTTGTTTAAAAATTCAGATTAGCTTTTTTTGAATTGAGGTGGCTAGAAGCAAAGGAATGCTAGTGACATTTGTAATAACACGAGTTAAGTGCATCCAGTGTCAGCTAAAGTATCTAAAATTTTAGTGGCAAAGGGATATTTTAATCGCATCAAACATTAAAATTTAAATAAAAATTTCACCGATTTTACGAAAGCTTAAATATTTAAACCCCATTTTCTCAAAAGTAACTTAAGTGCACTTACGGCCCTTTACTTATGACCCCCTCAATTTAAGTGCACTTTCTATATTCTATGTTAACACCCATTATTAATATGCTAAATAAAGTAGATATTACATAACGAACATAGCCGCCTGAAAAGTTGAGTTTTTGAAAAAAAAAAATGTTACTACTCTACTGTATTTTGATAAATTCCGTAAAAGTGATGATCAAACTGAAAATCGTAATATCGTATTTCCCTACAACATAAATGGATACACTACTTTTCTTTCCTCCTATACCTAGTAAAATGATTTGTTTACATATTGCACTAGTAACATCAAACTCCTGTAATGGAAGGGGGCAACAGTGTTTCCGAGTATAGCCAGGTTAATGTTAAAAATGTTGGTAAAAATAAAGTGATGTCCCTGTAGATATAAGTTAACTGCAAACCTGTTAAATTATAATTACACTTAAATGAACAGAAAGCCTATATTATCTTTTTGTGATTAAATGCACGATTAATTAGAAAATTGAGTTGAAAGTTTCAGCAGTCTGGCAACATCACCGCTAACACACCGCTCTTTCTTCTCGTAATACAGATGTAAGAGATCAACGAATTTTGGTCTGTCTGCCTTAGTGAACTATCTCCCATCTCCCTTTCTGGCTACAATGTTGCAAGCTGGTCTCATCGGTCAATGACTTAAAATTAGTGGTTTTAAATTATATTCACAAAGCCACCGGCGTAGCTCTGCCGGCTAAGGTGCTTGCCTACTGATTCGGAATTGCGCTCGGACGCTGGTTCGATTCCCGCTTGGGCTGATTATCTGGTTGGGTGTCTTCCGAGGTTGCCCCAACCGTAAGGCAAATGTCAGGTATTCTATGGTGAATCCTCGGCCTCATCTCGACAATCACCAATCTCATCGACGTTAAATAACATTGTAGTTGATACAGCGTCGTTAAATAACAAATATATATATATATATATATATATATATATATATATATATATATATATATATATATATATATATAGGATGTTTAAAAAAAACGGGGCATAATTTCAGGTATGTATTTCCCACATGTAGACTATCAAAATAGTTCATTACAACATGTGTCCGGAAATGCTTCATTTCCGAGTTATGGCCTTCACAACATTGAAATTCACCGGAACGTTTTTCTTTCCGCAGGTCGTTGTCATTACAGAAGATGTTCAAAATGTCCACCTCCTGCTTGAATACAGACCTCACATCGATGTCTCATTGACCTGCGAACACGATCCCAAACTCCAGGAGTATTGCGTATGTCCTCAGGACATGCCACAATTCGATTCCGAAGGGATTCCAAATCAGGCACCGGACACGAATAAACCAATGATTTTAAATGGTCCCACAAGTAGAAATCGAGAGGGTTCAGATCAGGTGAGCGTGGAGGCCAAGCAATTGGGCCACCTCTACCTATCCATCGATCAGGAAACCTTCGATCCAAGTACCGGCGAGCCGTACGATTGAAGCATGCAGGAGCGCCATCATGCAAGAAGTGAATGTGTTGACGATTGATCAGTGGAGTGTCTTCTAAAACATGAGGTATGGTGTTTTCCAGGAAGTTTGTGTACGCCTGCCCCGTAAGTCTGTTTACAAGTACATGGGGTCCAACTAATCGATCACCAATGATACCGGCTCACATGTTGAGGGAGAACCGCACCTGGTGATGAGATGGAACAGTTGCACATGGGTTTTCATACGCCCATACATGCTGATTGTGGAAATTCGTTATGCCATCTCGTGTGAACTGTGCTTCATCTATAAATAATACTAAGGCAGGAAAGTTCGGATTTACACCACACTGCTGCAAGAACCACTGACAGAACCTAACCCATGCAGATTAATCTGCTGGTGAGAGTACCTGGTCACGTTGCAAATGATAAGGATACAATTGATATGTACCCTTTCAACAGTCTCCAGACAGTCGTATGAGGAACATTGACTTGCAACGCTACCCTTCGTGTGCTGATAGAAGGAGTCATGTTCACAGCCTTCAGAATCTCCTCCTGTACTTCTGGAGTTGTAGATCTTGGTCGTCCCCTTCCCAAACCAGGAGAGTTAAATTTTCCATACTCGCACAGACGGTAATGGAGACGTACAAATGTCTTCCGATCTGGACATTGTCGCTGTGGGTACCTCTCCTGGTACAAACGACGAGCCAGCGCAGCATTGCCGTCCGCCTTACCGTACATGAAGTGTATCTCTGCCAGCTGTTGATTTGAATACATGTCGCACAGTCTAACGCCTACACAACACTGAATGTATAACCTTCGCCTCGGAATGAACTGTCAGAGTGCCCTCTTAATGTCTCCTTTGACGGCAAACGACCTGCGGAAAGAAAAATGTTCCTGTGAATTTCAATGTTGTGAAGGCCATAACTCGGAAATAAAGCATTTCCGGAGACATGTTGTAATGAACTATTTTGATTGTCTACATGTGGGAAATACATACCTGAAATTATGCCCCGTATTTTTTAAACACCCTGTATTTATATTCACACGAAAATCGTCCACGATATTCAAATATATCAAAGGAATAAATGATTCCTTATTAGATTTTCTATCGATATGGACAAAAACCATGATTCTATTCGCAATACCGTGCTCCAACCACGAGAAAGTCTCTGCGGGATGAAACGAAGCGGGATAATGCTGTGAATGAATGTTGATGTCATAAGATGTCATAAGGTCTCACACGTGGGTACTCGTATCTCTATTGGCTCGCTCTCACAGCACAAACAATAACATTGTTACACACATATTTATATTACCCTAGTTACAAAATTGGATCACTGTTAATATCCTGGTCTTTTAATCCCTCCATACAGGAAATAACATATGCGGAAGAGCGCATGGTTTTTAAACTGACATTATAACGATAATATTATCTATCAACTTCGCTCCAGTAGATGACGCAATAGTAAGCACATTCCTTTAACGGTTTATCTCCTGGTTGAAGAACAGTAGTTACCGAATAAGAGGCTGTTTAACATTTGTGAAAAACTTTTTTTTTTCTGAGAAACCTATGGACTTTCAGCAATATGGTATTATACTTTTATTTCGTTACATACATGAACTATTCACAGGTTTATTTTGCTGCCACTCTGTATATTTAATTTATTATTTACTCGTATATCTGGAGTTTTGTATTAGGGGATATTACATCTCTGATATTGAAGTCATATTTATCCTATAACCTGGTTTTCAATTACTGTGCTTGTTCTCTCAGGGCAGAATTCAACTTCTGTTCATAAAATCTCTAAGAGGATGTGAATTACAATTAGAAAATATCATTGTCGAATGCAAAGAAAATGGCATAAGAATAATAATAAACATATTCATCTGCAACTGAAAAATAACCGAAGTTCTACTTTTCTACCCAGTGTATGTTAATTGCAATAATAATAATAATAATAATAATAATAATAATAATAATAATAATAATAAATCAAAGAAAATCACTCCAAAGACAAATCTAAGACAGAAAGTCAGAGTAATGGAAGCACATAATTTGATATATAGTAGTGAAACTTGTGTAATTAATTAAAGCCGTAAAGCTCCTTCACAGCAATACTTAGTTACTTATGGCTTTCAGAGAACCCGGAGATTAATTGGCGGCGCCCTCCCTTAAGCCCGTCATCGGTTTCCATCCTGAGCAAGATTAATCAGTCTCTATCATCATATCCCACCTCCCTTAAATCCATTTTGATATTATCCTCCCATCTACATCTCGGCCTCCCTAAACGTCTATTTCCCCTCCGGTCTCCCAACTAATACTCTATATGCATTTCTGGATTCGCCCATACGTGCTACATGCCCTGCCCATCTCAAACGTCTGGATTCAATGTTCCTAATTATGTCAGGTGAAGAATACAATGCGTGCAGTTCTGTGTTGTGTAACTTTCTCCATTCTCCTGTAACTTCATCCTTCCTAGCCGCAAATATTTTCCTAAGAATCTTATTCTCAAAAACCCTTAATCTCTGTTCCTCTGTCAAAGTGGGAGTCCAAGTTTCATAACCATACAGAACAACCGAGAATTTAACTGTTTTATAAATTCTAACTTTCGGATTTTTTGACAGCAGACTAGATGACAAAAGCTTCTCAACCGAATAATAACAGGCATTTCCCATGTTTATTCTGCCCTTAATTTCTACCGTAGTGTCATTTGTATTTGTTACTGTTGCTGCAAGATATTTGAATTTTTCCACCTCTACAAAGGATAAGTTTCCAATTATTATATATCCATTTTGTACAATGTTCTGGTCACGAGACATAATCATATACTTTGTCTTTTCGGGATTTACTTCCAAACCTATCTCTCTACTTGCTTGAAGTAAAATTCCCGTGTTTTCCTTAATGGTTTGTGGATTTTCTCCTAACATATTCACGTCATCCGCATAGACAAGAAGCTGATGTAACCCGTTCAATTCCAAACGCTTTAAGTTATCCTGGACTTCCTTCACAGCAATACAAGTAAAATCTCTTAGATACTGTATGTCATAGACCGTTATTGAAATGACACTTTTCGTGATAAGAATATAAGAAGTGGACTAAAGATTACTGAGTAAAAGTTGTAGGAAATTACAGAGCTTTGATGCGTGTGTGTAGTAGTTGGCTCTTACTCCTTGCATTCTTCATAGAACCGGAGAGCCACCGGCACTTGTTTGCCGGTCTGAAGTTGCGCTCGGGCGTGGAATCGATCCCTGCTTGGGCTGATTACCTGGTTGGGTTTTTTTCCGATGTTTTCCCCAACCGTAAGGTGAATGCCAGGTTATCTCTGGCGAATCCTCGGCCTCATCTCGCCAAATACTATCTCGCTATCACCAATCTCATCGACGCTAAATAACCTAGTAATTGATACAGCGTCGTTAAATAAACTAAAAATATAGAACCAGAGAGCTGAGTCCCGTGTAATATGCGATATACGAGGTTTTATTTTCGAAATGAAATGTCGTTAGAACATTAATTTAAACCATTCCAGTACCGTCGTTTCGATAACCTTTGCACTTTTACAAAATTAGTTAACGACAATAGTTGAACTACACAACCGTCACGGTGGTATAGTTGCTAGAACGCTGAACTTATAATCCTGTGGACCCAGGTTCGATCCCCGATTTATAGCTTGTACTGGACAAGCCCATGGTCCAGGTAAAACAAGGGTTTTCTTCAGGAGCTCCGGTTCCCCTGTGCAATCCCAACATATCTCCGTCACCATCTCATCTCATTGCAGGTGTAGCGTAGACCGGTCTCCTATGGCGCACCCTCGGCAACGACTCTGTCGATAAATGGTCTACACAACTGGCTTCATTTTGGTGAATGATGAAAAGTTAAGTACCCACTATTAGTAAAAAAAAATTGAAGTTCATTGTACTTAGAAATTTCCATCCATCCATCCTATTCTAATTAATTCATGCTTGATTTCTCAATGTCGAGAAAATGTATATGAATAGCATGCATCAGGCTATTCGCTTGAAAACAATTATTGAGACTGTTGAGAATACAGGCTGAAACAATATAATGTATGGCGATTACTTTCACGTGTTATTATTGAATTAAGTTTATAAATTCCTAGTTGACTAGTTTCAGCTTGGGGGCTATCTTCAGAACTGGTGAGATCTTTGCTTGTTCCAGGATCTTAATTTGGTTTCCTGGTGGTGCGTTTGTATTGTGTAGTGTGAAGTCAAATAGAGTGTGTGTTCTGAAATTCATGTGTTGATGAGGACTTGTTGTGGGTGTGTTTTTGTGTATCTGTATATTTCGTATTGTTCTACTGTGTTTAGTTTCTGGTTTTTCTGTTGGAGATATAGAATTTCCAAGTCTGTGTCTATGTTGCTGTAGATGTGGTTGGCGTTTGTGATGTGTTCTGCGTATGTGGAAGTGTTGTGTGATTTGGTTATGGCTGTGATTTGTTCTTGTGTAACGTTTTTAAAATGATCTGCCTGTCTGTCCAGTGTAGAATTTCTTGAATGAAGATGCGAACTTGTGTGTTTTGATTTTCGTATGCTAGAGTGATGATTTTTTTTTTGTGTTCAATAAATTAAACTACAACACCGCACACCGAACACAAAACACTCTACAAAAGCATCTCAACACACAAACAAATACAACCTAACAGGTGTATACAAACTCAGGTGCAATAACTGCAACAATTTCTACATCACTTCAAACACGTTACAAAGAACACATTACAGCCTTAAAACCAAATCACACAACACTTCCACATACGCAGAATACATACAAACGCCAATCACACGTACAGCAACATAGACACAGACATGGAAATTCTACATATTACAACCGAAAAATCTGAAACTAAACACACAAGAGCAATACACAAAAAACACCCACAACAAATCCTCAACACATAAATGAATTTCAGAACACATACACCATTTGTTCCCACACTAATCAACACAAGCGCACCCCCGGCAAACCAAAGGAAGACAACGAAAGACGCAAGGACCCCACCAGTTCTGAAGATGGCTCCCAAGCTGAAACTAGTCAACTAGGTATTTATAAACTTAGTTGAATATTAACACGTTAAAGTGATCATCATATATTATATTCCTAAGTTATATAGTGTTTAAAGTTGTGTAATAAAGATGTATATGAAATAATATTTTCAAATAGTGCCATATTAAAACATGTCTGATTTTAAAATTCCAATTTATCAGAATTTCTTATATGAATGAATGAAGTGAAAAGCACTTAGGTAGGCCTACTACGCAGTGGTTTAATGCAAAATCACGTTCCGCACAGAACCAAATTCCTCAGAACCACTTCCTAGCATATGATTAAAGAAAATACATGTACAAATGTATGCAGTAAAAGTTTTGAATATACTGTTGAAGAGCTTTAAGTAGTCTCTGGTTCGATAGCAGATGATATGCGGGTTTATTTTCATTTTAAAATTTTTTCTGATGTTTCTCTTAAATGTTTTTTGATGGAATATTTTCAAGTTAGAATTCGTTATTAGCCACAATATTTATGTAAAACGCCTATATCTATCCTTACAGTATAAAAAACATTGTTATCGTTTGTAATAATAGATATCTAATGTTTTCAAATCTATACAGGTCCAATCGCAAAGAACAAGTTGTTTGTTCTAGAAAACGACGGCTTGATTGTGAATGAAGCCGGAACAGATTGCTGATACAATACTTGTGATATCGATGTTGATAAAATTGGTTACGTTGTTAATCACATCGCTGATATCATCACTTATCGGTAGTTTAGATTGTGTTAGCTTCTTTCTAAAGGAAATCTGATATTAGGTTCAACTATAATAATGAATGAGTAATTGCAGAAAGGGGATAAGTCAGGAAAAACGCGAAAATGAGTTAAGAGTGCCATTGCTTTCTCCAGACCTAGACACACATCTCCATACAGAAATGGGACAAATTTGCTCATTCTCAACGCAAAGCAGAGTACCATAAGCAGCGCAATCATTGCAGAAAATGGACAAGTCAGTGACTTAACTTCTTTCTGCACTGACTGACGACGTGACGCAACTGAGTGCCGCGGATCTAATAAGTTACGCGGCCATCAGCTGATAAGGAAAATGACAGATAAGTCAGAAGTAGTAAGTGACCTAGGGGAAGAAAACTGTGCTATTAGTGGTAAACGTAAACGCAATGAAATTAACTACCGCAGAAATGTAAATAAGAAAAATAAACTGAAGGCAATGGAACGTCAATTCCATTGGAAAGTCTGTAGCAGCCCGTACGAAAGAAGAACAATGTGGGTAAGAAACTACTCGTTGTTTGATGAAAGAGTAATGGAACGGAGAATATCTGCATGGAAATATCATATGTACTTCGGTACATTATAATAATATATATAATATACTCATTGTTTGTTTAGACACAACTTTGGGTCATCAATTTTCAACATTCACAATTTCAAAGACCATACGGCGCACTTCTATTCCTATCATGAAGGGTATAGGCCACAATCTTCAAATGAAATGTGTTCCTTCTGATCTATATTGAAAATAATGACCTTCTTCAGAAAAGGAGTTGTATCTTTTCTCTGATAACTGTGGAGGGCAAAATAAGAATCATACCTTAATTCGATTGTTGCTTGCACTGACCCAAATGGGGAGATTTAACAAAATCACTCATTATTTTCCACAACGAGGCCCTTCATTTCTTCCCTGTGACCGCAACTTTGGGGTAGTGAAGCACAAACTAAGGAAGACAGACAGGGTATATGTGCCAGACCAATACAATACCTTTATCCACCAGGCAAACACAAACAACATATTTTCTGTAGAAGCAGTTACTACTGATGATATTTTGAATTATAAATACTGGTGGCCAGAGTATTACAAGAAAACCACCTGCTCATTAGACACACTGAGGAAGAAAGAGAAAGATAAGAATATGTTTTCTTCAGCACAATTCAGTGAATTTGTTTACTCTAAAGATGATCCAGGATGTGTGACTGCCAGTTTGTTCATTGGTAGTGAAATGAGGAAACACAGATTCTGTATGAAAAAACCAGGTTCTGGACGCATAGTAATGCCTACAAAAAGCATACAAATGGAACATTCCCATTAATACGAAAAAAAACTTGGAGACGTATCGAAAGTGAGGCAATACATTCCATTGGAACACACTTTCTTTTACGAAGAGATCCTGAACTGGCCATCTTGTGACAAGGAATCTACAGACGACGTGGCTTCCAACGTCTAACAATACACTCTATAACAATTGAAACAAATGATTTTGTGTAGTACTTTAGTGTATTTTATGGTGCTCTCCTATATGCAGTTTTTAAGTATTAGTTTAAAAGTAGAGTTTTGATTTAAAACTGTGATATAAAATTACATATTGGTTCATTTCTGTAGTAGGAATAATGATTAAAATGAAAAAAATAATTATGTAAATGGTGACAGTAATGTATTAATTACACACAAAAACATCGTTATCATTGTAATTTAATTATTAACATTTAGTTTGTTTTCAAATATTACATTAACCCCAAAATTGTAAATTATATATATATATATATATATATATATATATATATATATATATATATATATATATATATATATATAAACAATTCCTTGCAGAAAGAAGATAAGTCATGGTTCGATTAAACAACTTTAAACAAAAGTGTTTGAGATGTCAGATGTCTAATATGATGTATTATACTTCACTATTCATAAACAAAGTAAGAAAAAATATGTTCAGCGTAACACTTAAAATAGCCTACTTAGAAAGTATAACAGTTTTTTAAAAAGAGAAACATGGATAATAATCATTCCACAACAATATTTAATACTGAAATTCCTTTATAGTACGTAACTCCTTTATTCTCATATATTTTCAGTAAATATTAATTTTGAGCGTAGTGATTCAGCTGTCCATACCGGCTTCGAATCTATTCGAGTCCAGAGTGTAAAAAGCATTTATTTAAGGAGTAATTATTCCTATTTCTTTTACCTATATTCTACAATTTCATTATATTTACCTTGTCTAACCAACTCTGAACGACATCTGCTCTTACAATGATAAAAATATCCACTCACCCAGAAAACAAGCCAACAAGATTGTAGATACTTGGGTCATGTTGACCTTCACTACGGAAAGAAATCACTAATGAAGTTTGCGAGTCAATAGAATGATGCAGTTTAGTGGTTTAGTATTGAGTTTAATCTTAATTTTATCATTGGATTAATACCATTGCATTATATAGATAACGGATATGGATAGAATTGTAATGTACAATGTCTGTCAAATAATTCAAAGAATTGCGAAGTTATCAGTGATAGGCATTAACTATGTGTCATGCTGTGTAACGTGAACGTAATCCTAGGACGATCGGGAGATGTGTTATAAAGTCGAAACGCATAACTAGCTTTGCATGAATTGGAGGAGGAACATTGAGAAGGTAGTGGAAAAGCATACTTGCAAGGGAAATAATTCGGGCTAATGAAAAAGAGTCCATATGAGCTCCAAGCCTGTTGAAGGAATTGGTTAATAACGGAGAAAAAATTCGCTCTGGCATCGAGGATCGAACGCAGGACCTCCAGTTGTACGTACTGGGTGTTCTACCACTGAGCTACGCCGAGGCTCAATCCACAACACCGGATCGAATCTTTCTCCTTTGATCCCCCCCCCTTTGTGGCCTTACTCCATGTTCGATATACCTATAATATATCATCATACAAGGAGCGCAGTCATAAGAGTGACTTGTGCGGCCACGACTCCACAGTTTATGCACTGTTAGACGAATTATTTATGTGAATATTATTAATTTTTTATTCCGGGTAGCTGAGCGATTTTTTTCCTCCGTTATAAACCAATAATAACCATAACAGATAATTCTGTAGGACCAAAAAATTAATAATATTAATAATATTTTAAGAGGAAAAGCCGAAAATAGAAGTAACCTAATAGCTACCACATGAGGGTGAGACAGAGGCACGAGAGAACAGCAGCAAGCAGAATTGCAGAAGATGTTGAAATCCTGGTCAGGGAGTGGGGATATGGTGTCAGCAGGCATGACAAGAGAAGGGATCCGAGTCCTTGCGGTGTGCGAGTGACATTCCAGTAAGCTCGCTTGGAAGCACTCAAAACGACACCAGAAAACCAAGGAACCGGTTTGGAAAATGCCGAAATTAATGTGGTGTGGAGTAAGACGTAGGCCCATTTATTTTCAGAATTCTGCGGATGTAATGCCTGGTACTGCGTTGAAGTTTTAATAGTGTATGTAGTTAGTTGGGATTAGTACTGCAACTGTTATGAGTACCTAACGTTTGACATTTTTAACCGTAATGTATCTAGGGAAGGAATTGAATCTGTTTGCTTCTCACTAACCGAAGTATGAAAATAAATTACTGTGATTTTGTGATAAATTAATGTGACTATTGTGATATCGATTTCGAAACTTTTCGCGGAAATCTAAGTTTTTAGTAGACTGCTTCTTATACCGAAAAAGTGTATTTGGACATTAAGTATCCGTTCTTCCGTCTGTTCGTTTGTTTATAGCAGTTATGGGGAACTCTTATTGTAAACAGAGCAGTCAGCATGAGTACCTGCATACAACAGGAACTAAGGTAACGGGAGAAGCTAAGCTCTCAGAGGTATAATATAATATAGGAATAGTTATTTTATATGTTCAGTCGAAATGACTTATCAGTATTTAAAAACAACAAATATTTATAAATATAAATAATTAATTGAAGTTAAAAGATTTAATGCTAACGTTTTCACCTATTTAACATCTTCAGGCACATATTCAAACTATCTCATGTGGTAGGCTACATTAAAGTTACAGTGATTGAAATAGCTATTAAATATATATATACATAGAAAATCTTAAAATAAACATTTTTAAACCGTATATACAAATTAAATAAATAATAAACTAATAAACAACAGTTGAGTTAATTATTGTTTTAATTAATTTATTTGGGTGATGATTAAAACCAAATAAATTTTCATATCTAGTTCAATTTTTTAACAATAATTAAAACTACTATAAAAACACAAAAAGTTAAAAATTATGGACATTAAAACAGGTTTAAATTATATAAATGTTACTTTGTGTTTAAGATTAATTACTTCTGAATGTATCTTATTAATGTATTGCCTCAGAGAGGCTGATCCCTGTTCCTGCTCTACAGTGATTTTACTTAAACTGTAGTACAGATTTTCTTCATATTCAGTAGGTCTACATACAAATGGATTTATTCGGAAATGGAGCACCTGGAATAGAGCGTTCCTCTGGGGTCTGAACGCATTCATACATGACGAGCGACACACATCTTGAACAGTGAAGAATGTTTCATTATCAAAAGAGGAAATGAAATGCAAACTAACAGAATTTCTTAAGCCCTCGAGCCTTACAAACTTTGTATTTATATACAGTGTGTTTCAAAAGCATAGGCACAAACTGAAGGGGTGAGTAGAGGACAGTGAAACAAGGCAAAAAGTTCTATTAACCCATGACTGCATAAAGTTATTAATGACTAGAAAAATGCTTTTCTGAGTTTAAGTTTGCTAGTTTGTGACTTAAGAATGCTTTCTTACCATTTTTATCTTTATTTACTTTCTGGGATAAAAATTAAGAACCGTCCCATAAATAGGACGCTGTGCATAATGGTCAGTGACACAGTAGCGAATAGAATAACCCCTCTTTTAGTTCGAATAGTATTTATGTATTTATTATGTAGCAAATACATATACACATATTAGAATCAACTGCCCTCCTCACACAAGTCTACGCATTGCACAACACTATTTTGTGTGATAAGGGTAAAAACATTTAGGGTGGAGTCCAATTTGACACTTGCTGCAGATGGACTTTGCTTTCCCTGTACAATTAGCACACCTTCGCAGGTTTCATTTTCAACTGGCCAGTGGTGTTGACCATCAAATCTTATGTCTCCTGATGGAACGGGAACAATTTTTCCTTAGTGGGAACTCACCCCATGCCTTTTCAGTACTGTAAAAGCCAGGAGCGGTTCTGAAGAGTTTTGAGGCTTCATTTTTCTGTACAGAAACCAAGCATTTACTATGGCAACATCAAGAAAATAAGCGAAGATGGACCACCACTCTGTTGTTGCCGCTGTTGCTAACATCGGTACTGCCAACGCTGGTGCTGCTGTTTCTGTGCTAGCGCTGGTACTGCTGTTGCTGCTAGTGATGGTGCTGCTATTGCTGCTGCTAGAGCCGGTGCTGATGGTGGTGATTGTAAAAAAATTCGTAGCTCTACAGCCCATGAAGGGCCAAGACCGACCAGCCTGCTGCTGGTCTCACGTCCACATGCCGAAACAGAGGTAGACAATCATCCAACCAGGGGCGGTATCGTGTGGTTAGCACGATGATTCCCCCCTAGCCGTTATAGCTGGTTTCCGAAACCGGATTTTCGCTACCTATCGTAGCTCCACAAATGCATGATGATGCTGGGTGGGCACCGGTCCCATACACTGGCCGAAATTTCATGAGAAAATTTCTGTCCCCATGAGGACTCGAACCACCGCGCATTCCGTAACGCGAGTCCGAGGCAGGATGCCTTAGACCACGATGCCACGGCGCGGTACGTTGGTGGTTATAGTAGTAATAATAGTACTTGTAGTTGTAGTAGTACGATGGCCTTCCACCTGGAATTACCTTCCCTGTCTTGGAAATGTTCATACAGTATATTAGCTTCTTTCTTTTCGGACGGCAATAACTTGTGCGAGAAACCTCAGCTCCATTTTTGTCTAATGTACTTTAAAAATCATTTGTTGCAGGTTTCATGTTAGAAGACTCTGGCATACTTTCATCAACAATGCCATCTTCATTATCATCATTACATATATTTTTTTTGTAATTCCGCTTTACTAAGTAGCATTTTACCGCCAAGATTATTCAAATAAACCTCATGCTTGTCGTCCGATTTATTACTGTATTTATCTGTATCATGGAAATCTTCTGGAGGGGTCACATATATTAGACTCTCATTATTATTATTTCGATTTTTCCATTAACCCCAGAATTTCACTCACGGTTAGACTGGAAATAAAACAGTGTAATGGAAACCATATACATATTATAGAATACTACAGGAGTACACACTGCATGGCGTCCTATTTTTAGGACGGCACTTTATTTCACCTTGTACCTAGCAACATATAAGAAAATTTTATTGTTGTTATATACCACATGAAAACTGAAGTATTCAACTCATTATGTGAAAATAAAAATCAGATTTCTGTATCACCATTACAGAGTAAATAAGAATGAACTTACAGGCGGTGCGTCACAAAATACTGTTATCCTGCCATCTTGTAAAAAATTAGCTGGTATGAACAAATGTTCGCGCGGAATTCAAATTCTGCAACACCATAATACAATGTAACAATTTACCTCCTAAACAATGCCTCCAACTGTACTAAACAAGAAAAAGTTCCATAGAAATCAGTATTTTACGCACGTCCCATTTTTAGGACGCTATGCAGTAATGGGTTAAACATTGTAGGTCCAGAATTCAACAGTTCCCGAGATATGATGTCATCACTGCGGCCACCAACTGAACGCACCTCGTACATTTGCAGCCTCATTTATTACATGGCATAGGTACTTAATGGTCGTCCGTACCACCATTTTCCCAACATGAGCTACGCCATATTCTGGATGATATACCTCTTTGGGAAGAGCAGCTGTTGTGGTGCACTCATGATGGAACACCGACTCACTTTCATTTAAACGTTCGAGAGTTCTTACTATGTAGTATTCCAGTCCTGTTGATAATGTTAGCGAACTCCGGAAATGCACTGTCAATGATTTTCAATGAGCAACGGTCGGCAAATGTACATTTAGTAGGCCTACAAGAAGAACGCGATTTCTCAATCCCCACTTGTACCGGCAGGGTTGGTTGACTTTTGGCATTTGAGGTGAATGAGCTATGTAGGCTTGCTACGATAACTGTAGAACGGCTGAATGTTTAAAATTCCGACCACTGCATTAGATACATACCAGGGATATTCGAACGTGCTGATGCCTGGCTTATCATGAATGGTGGTTCTCTTTCTCCAGTTCATATCAAATGTTATGTTACTCCAGAGTACCTGTACTGACGAGACATAATAAAACCCAATACATTTCGAAATATCTCTGATTGAGATTCTGGTTGATATGTAGGCCTACACCTGTCAAAAGAAAAAGTGGCCGCTCTCTAGAAACAAAATTCCCTTCGGGTATCTTCGCTACAATTCGGAGACAAGCGATGTTACATGTTGTTGAACCACGTTGCCTGATATTTACAGTTATAATTAAAGTATTTTCCGTCTTGTTGGTATAGCGTAATGGTAGCGTTTCGGGTTGGTATTCGTGCGGTTGTGCATTCAAACACAACTTACTGCTTTTTATATTATTTTGTTCTTAAGAGAGAGGGAAAATATAATTTCTCCCGTCTCTTTTATGGCTGTTTTAGTAATTAACATCAGGTTCATGAATGTATTATGCCATGACTTTAGAATTCCTATTTATTATGACATTATGGCTGCAAATGGAAAGAAAGAAAGAAAGAAAGAAAGAAAGAAAGAAAGAAAGAAAGAAAGAAAGACAGATTATATTCTCAACAAAAATATATTTCGTGGCATAAACAAAACAAACTTACTGGCGTCTGCCTTAGAAAATTCAAACAATTAAAAGTTCAGAAAACAAAACATTTTCCTCCCATCAAGATCACATCTTGTAGTCGAGTGGCCATGGAATCGACTAGTCTTTTCTGTTTTCAGCCTCGGCATCCCAGGCATACTGAACGAGTTTCAACAAACCATCAGGACGTCTTGGAGGAGGATTGAACCAATTTTTCAGCGTATCGATGGGCCAGGAGCAGACTGTTCCAAGTCCATTTTATTATTATTATTTTTTTTTTTTTGAGGAGAGCAATTTTAAGCTCCTGACATTCAAAGGTTCATGAAATAATTTGGAATAGCTTCATAGTAACCTTATGGAAAGGAATATTTATAATTTTGTTCGATTCATATATGCAGACAAGAACTGGAACACAATGAAATACAGATTTCTTTCTTATAAAAAGTTGGACTTAGAACAGGCTGGTTCTCAGCCATCGATATGTTTCTTTACTTGTGTTCCCGTAGCTCAGTCGGAAGAACGTTAGAATTTTTAAGTCATTGTCTCTTGTTCAAATTCTCATCACTCCTTTTCATTTTATTGTATAATGTAATAATATAAGAAGAAAAAACTAACGCTACTATTATGTAACTATTGTTTCAAATCTAACATGAAATGTAATTTACTTATATCGCTAAAGAACAATAACAGAATACAAATGATAACTTGAATATTATTTAAATCGCTAAAGAACGATAACAGAAATAAAATTATAATTCAAATAATATTTATAACGCTAAAGAATGATAACAGAATATAAATGATAACTTGAATATTATTTATATTTATAAAAACGATAACAGAATAAAATGGTAACTTGAATATTATTTATAACACTAAAGAACGATAGCAGAGTATAAATGATGACATGACTATTATTTATAACTTATCGCTAACGGACGATAACAAAACAAATTGATAACGTGAATATTTATATCGCTAACGGACAATAACAAAATAAAATGATAACTTGAATATTATTTATAACGCTAAAGAACGACAACAGAGTATAAATGATAATTTGAATATTACTTATAACGCTAAAGAGCGATAACAGAATAGGGCCTATAAGTGTTAACTTGAATATTATTTATATCACTTAAAACGATAACAAAATGTAAATAATAACTTGAATATTATTTGTATCAGTAAAAACGATAACAAAATATAAATAATAACTTGAAAATTATTTATGTCGCTAACGAACGATAACAAAATAAAACGATAACTTCAACAAGACTCGAACTCACAACCTAACAACATCGAATCATTAAGTAAGCTCTTTACTGCTCCTCTACGAGACGCAGATATCGAGTAACTATTCCCTCCGTTACGTCATACACTGTACAGTCGCGAGAGAATATTTGTCTATCAGTCTAGACTAGAGCAGCGCGAGGGACGTGTCTACAATCCGTTGAAGCATTTTAATACTGCATTAGTGAATTATTTAGTTGTATTATCATTGAATATACTGTGCACTGAATCGAACGATACGTATTTATACTCCACTGAAGCATTTTAATACTGCATTAATGATTCATTTAGTTGCAATATCTTTTAATATGCTGTGTATTGAATGAAAATGGAATGTGATGAAACACAAAATAGCAGAAAAAAACGTAAAACCGTGTTCCCTAACGAAACTTAAACAATTAACTAGCGAGTGCATTCACAATATCGATGTTGAGGACTGGCAAAAGGCGTGCGATGAAGTCAAAACAATTAAGGAGGATTATTGGCGACGTGATGCTTTAATGGAACAAGAAATTGAGCAAATTACAATTAATGTAGGTCTGAGCACAAGCGATGATGAAGGAGACGATAATAACTGTGAGGCCTCATGCAATGAATCTGAAGGTGGCAGTACCACTATACAGCAGGGAGTTCAACAGAAACGGCAAGCGAAGCAGAATAAATGATGGAAGCGTTTTTACAGCATTATCAATAATACAGTAAGTTTCTTTTTAAATGTTACCATATACCATAGACACAAAAACAATATTGTAATTTATAATACAGTACCTTATATAGGCCGAACCTAAATAATTTATGAACTATTATAATTATTAACTGTATAATATGAACCTAATACAGAGAGAGTCAGAACTTTCTCCGCAGTGGCAGACACACTTAAATCCTGGTGTAGGTTGGTATTTCTCCCTTGCCTTAGGGGGTTGCCATGCAAACAATACCGGCGCGTCCTCGTCAAGGTTATACACAAACCCTGCAGCCAGCAAGTGCATTCATTCCGTAAAATGTTTTCATTTGAAGAATGAGCTTTTTTAGTGTAATATGTGCTTCGAGAAGGTGACAAATACACTAAAAAAGTGAAACAGAAACTTAGAGAACGTTTCTCAAGCTCTAATTTACCTCATCGAGATACAGTACGCGATCTGGTAAATAAATTTCGCCAGATAGGCCCCATTGCGTGGGAAACCCACAATTTTAACGGAAGAAAAACTGTTATAGTTTTCTAATCGAATGATAAAAAGCCTTAACAAATTGGTTAGAAAATTGGCACAGCAAACTGACATATCTTATTCCAGTGCGTGTAGAACATTAAAGAATGAACTAGGATTACAGCCGTACAAGGTATCGGTCGTGCACGAACTAAAACCCACAGATAATAAGAAAAGACTAAATTATTTTGTTTGATTTCAAAGATTTATTCGTCGTCATGGTGTTGACGTGTTAGACAGAAAATTCTTTACAAACGAAGCTTGGTTTTTCTTTCACTTTACGTAAATTCCCAGAATACACGGATGTGGTCCTGCGAAAACCATTATGCAATACATGAAACACCATTGCATTCCCAGAAATTTGGGGTATGGTGTGCCATATCACGAGAACGCATTAGGCCTATAGGACAAGTTTTTTTAAAGACAAAGTAAACTCTGAAGTTTATTGCTCAGACATATTGTTTTCTTTTACTGGACAATTAAATGAAATTTAATTAAATAGCTGTTTCTTTCAACAAGTTAGTGTCACAGCCCATACATCTAACCGATCTCTGCAATTGTGAGAAGAGGTTTTCGACGGGACAATAATTTCACAAGAATTGTGGCCGCTGAGATCCCCCGAAATAACGCCTCCTGATTATTTCTTTTGGGGAGCAGCTAATTACAATTCTATCACGATCGATGAATTAAAATATGTAATAACAAACTTTTTCAATTCAGTGACGAAGGAAACTTTGAACAAGGTTTTTGAAAATAAGGTGAAACGGGTAGACCTATGTCTCTAAGAAAATGGACGACATTTTCAACATCTTCTGTAGAGTAGGTAAGTGTTTTGGAATTTCAATATTATTGCCATATTTAGGATTTGTCGCTTCATAATGATTTTACACTCATTCTCCGTACCTAGCGCGCTCTCGTTTACTCCACTAGCGCAGCCAGTGGTACCACTCCATTCTCCGTATCTAGCGCGCTCTCGCTTATTCCACTAGTGCGGAGAAAGTTCTGACTCACTCTGTATAATACTGTTCATTGTCAGGTACTACAAACGTCAAGGAATCCTGTTATATTATGATCGCTTCCATTCTACTGTTGCATGGTATGCGAGAACCTACATATTGTTTATAACATTGCAACACGTACTGTACCATATTTCCTACCCCCCGCAACTCCGCTTGCTGCCCGCAGTCACCGTAGTTCTGATGTAAACAGAGACGGTAGCGACATCACTCCGAGTGGTAACGTGAAGTGGAACAGGTAGTAACTAAACAGCAACAACAACAACAGCAGCAGCAACAACAACAAAAACAACAACAGATTTCGAAAACAGCTTGTTTCCGGACCTATGTTTATTAGGAATTTTTGCCTTGTATCACTGTCCTCTATTTATTCCTGCAGTTTGTACCTATTCTTTTGAAACACTCTGTATTTTATAGCAATAAAATGAGATCAAAGAAATCGTCTACTTGGTAATAATTTCGATTATTTCTGACCGTCAGGAATATAAAATAACAATGTCAATTAATAGTTACGTTGCAAATACAGCTCAATTAATTTAAATTTTATGGTGGGAAGAAATAGGAGGGATGTGTGTGGCATATTTGACGTCTTGATAATTAGAGGGAAAACTGCCACGCCTTCATTATTTGTGATAGGCCTAGTAATATTGATTTCAATTCCAGCGATAAATTCCTGTAGGTAATGTATTGAACCAAACAAGAAACTTTTATAAAATGCAATGACGTGAAAGTTAATACAGAATACTCGTATTTCGGAATGTTATCTAAGGAACGAAGTATTATTACTTATTACTAGACTTTGTTGGATTACCGCACGCAGCATGCAATCAGGTTGCCGATGTACGGTAGTAGAGGAGGTGAGCGACCGCCCGGTCTCGTAGTATAAGCAGTTCATGTTAAGAGTTGTGACCGGTCCAAATAGATAGAGCAGCTACAGCTAATGTACTGTATACCAAAGTAAGCACTTGTTTTTGCATTACTGTGGTTGGAATAGTCAAAGCTTAACATATGTTCAGTGCAGACAAGAATTCAATCAAACATACTACAATGAGAGTGTTGCTGTTACAAACAATTGCCCCTGGAATACCCTTACCCCCGCAGCCAGTCTTGACCCGTTGGGGAACGTGGTTGGATGCTGTTAATTATTATACAGAACATTACGGCAAAATAATGGAGGTAATTGATGCTTTGTATAGCACAGACAGTTCCGCTGTTGCAGCTGTAAAATCATTCCCTTCTGGATAGCTATTGGAAGATATTGTGTTCATTGACTCTAATTTTAAAATCGTGTCCAAAAAGCATCACCCTGTTAGAATCGTCTAAACTAAAACTCTCAGAAGCCCTTAATATAGTGAATAAAGTATCACAAACCGTTATCCAAAATAACAATTCACTAATTTCAGAAAAAGTGAGATGTAAGTTTAGAAACATTATTGCTAAAAATTCTGCCTATTCACAACTTCGTATTATAAATGATGTACTGTACTATCAGGTCACGACAAGACATCTGAAGTTGGTGTACTAAAAAGTAGTGACTTTCCGTTCTTCAAATATGCACCTATTACATCGTGTGATGTTGAACGTACATTTCCCAATATAAAAACTGTTTAAGTGACCATCGGAGGAGATTATTTTGCAGTCGCTGAAAATGTACGTAACTCTACACTGCAATGCACATATTCAAGAATGATGTATCTTACATTACATTTTAAGAGTTAATATATCTCACTATAAAATAATTGTGTATTTACATGTTTAGACATTTCCTACTTCAATGATCATTCGTTATATTTCTAGAATGCAGGACACAGGTTTTATTGTAACCGCAGTATACTGCTCAGTGTTTACATTAGAGGCATACCCCATCTTTAGTCTATACTGCGTGCGCAATAAACCTTGCGATTCTCGTGGCAATTCCACGAAGTCTACTTATTACTATTATTGTTAATAATAATAATAATAATAATAATAATAATAATAATAATAATAGTAATAATAATAATAATAATAATAATAATAATAATAATAATAATACGTACCGCTATGGCTATGTGGATAGTGCTTGCGCTTCCCAACCAAGGGGTTCGATTCCCGTCGTGGACAATAGGTGTTCGTCCGTTGTCCTGCACCATGCCGACCCCATGCCCAGGGAGGCTCGCATTTATGAGATGTCTAGTGTACGATCAAAAGAATCTCCTTCCCTTATCGGTAGTGGTGTGTTAAGCAGAGTAAGAAAGAAAGAAAGAAAGAAAGAAAGAAAGAAAGGAAGGAAGGAAGAAAGAAAGAAAGAAAGAAAGAAAGAAAGAAAGAAAGAAAGAAAGAAAGAAAGAAAGAAAGAAAGAAAGAAAGAAAGAAAGAAAGAAAGAAGTAGTAGTACTAATATTAGCAAAGTTTTCGCCTATACTTACTACTGCTATTACCATGTAGCTTTGTTTTCTTCGTGATGGTCATTACTAGGGACCATATTCTGTCCCAGGACGAACGGAGATAAGGTTACTTGTTCATAGACTATATTGACGTGACGTCATGTTGGCCCGTGACACAGGTAGTCTACTACCAGGGAGCTCTTGCATCTTGTGGTGCAGTTGATGTTCTATTAATGATTCAAAACTTGACCTCAGAGCCTGTCGAAAATATATTTTAATGCTAAAGATTGATATATGATGACTTTTCCTACAATTTAAATTATTTGTTCATTTATTTATTTGATTTATTTTGTACTGGCAGAGTTAAGGTTATTGAGCGTTCTCTTCCACTCAAGTAGTATTAAATACTTAGCAAATATAAATAACATCAATACAAAAAATAACGGAATAATAATAATAATAATAATAATAATAATAATAATAATAATAATAATTGATAATAATAGTAAGAGCAAAAATGTAAATGTGTTTAGTTTCATATAATTCTAAGAGTTAACCTAAGAGTGTCTAACCTCAGACACTGATCCCCTTACATTACTCTGCTTTGCCGATGATATTGTAATTGTTGGGAAAGACAAAGAAGCTGCTTCTATTCTTGTTACGAATGCAATACTACTATTGCATGAAATAGATTTGAATATCAATACAGAATAATCAAGAGCCATCATTATCAATAATGGAAAACTTGAGCAAGATCAAATTTCAACTGTTGCGGGTCATATTAATAGCATCAGTGTAGCCGAAGAAATTAAATATCTAGGCGCTACATTTAAACAAACACTAACATTCAATGAAAACCAAGTATTGGATAAACTAAAGACGCACCTCAACAAACTAACATCAAGTCATTTGCTTCAGCCACAACAAAAATTAGTCGTCTTAAACCATTTCAAACTGGATCTGTGGATCTGATCCCCAAAAAATTCCTCATTAAAGCTGACAATATGATTAAAAGCGCAGTAAACGAAATATTACAATTACCAGGTGACACTCCTAATAGCATGATATATACAAGTAACAAATACAAAGGATTGTCAGTGATGCGCGCTACATGGGAAGCTATCTGCAGCAACTCAACATCAATACCAAGCTAAAAAACCTAAATGACCAGCACGTTAATGCTGTACGAGACTACGAAACTATAAGAACCCGTTGCTTGTCGGAATTGCAAGTGAGCAGAGATGAGGCTACAGGATCCGTGAAGCAATTAAGGCAACATCTTCGGTACCGTGAATTTAAAACCTGGTGTGGACACCCTCAGAAAGGAAAAGGAGTTGTATTGTTTGAAGAAGTACCTGCAGCCAACTTCTGGATCATCAAGCATGACGGATTATCAAGTTCTGAATGGAGAGAAATGCTAAAAATGACTGCGATGGTGGCACCAGTACGTTCTCTCCCTGGTCGCTCTACAATCACAACCCACTGTAGGCACTGCAGTGAGTATGAAACTTTACCACATGTGCTTGGGAGTTGCCTACAGGGAGAAGTACTGAGAATAAAACGTCACAATACCATACGTTCTATGATCGCAGATGCACTTCGATCCAAAAATCTAGACGTTCACGAGGAAGTACATTGTATTGCTGATGGTGGAAGCAATCGTAGGATCGATATCATAGCTGTAAATAGGAATAAACAGACAGCCGAAATAATTGATCCTACCATCAGATTTGAAATCTCAGCCACTCAACCATCTGAAGTGAACGAAGAGAAAAAGAAAATCTACGAGCCCACGATTCAGTACCTATCGGCGAAATACAACATAGAAAAAATCACAGTTACCGGTCTTTTCTTCGGAGCGAGAGGCACCATCCCGAAAGCCTTTGTAAAGTGGAGGGAAAAATACAAGCTGACGAGAGATCTTCAAGATGCCATCGTCACCACCATTATAAAATGTTCTGTAGCGATATTTCGTCAGAATCTTTATGGCGTACATTCAATTTAAATTACACTTGGTTCTATTTTTTTTCTTATGTCTTATTCACTTTTGTCTGAAACCTGTTTAGGCCTATATAATTTTTCATTTTAAATTTTATTGTGAGCTATTCTGTGTCGCAGGGCAAACCCAAAATATTGGGTTAGACTACTAAATTAAAATACAATTTAATGTTAAATAAGACAATTTGGATCGAAGTAATGATTGACATAATGAAGGAAAATAATTGATATACTGTATTAAAACTAACTATTTTACAAGCGTAATATTTGAAGAAAGATCATATTTTATGGACGGAAAGCAGTCATTCTGGCATTCAGCTTTTGAAACAAGTAAATATGTGACATCACGTTACACTAAAAATACCGAAATACGCAATTTTTACTATTACAATATCATAAAGAATGAAAGCTTACATTGACAAAAAAATTAGTCTATTTATACTATTGCACACAATGTACAAAATAAGTAGGCTATAGCATTATGACAAAAATACCGTGCATTACAATGCACAACACTGAACTTACATAAGATAAATAGTGTAAATAATCTTTGATCAATGTAGGCCTACATTCTTTATTATAGTGTAAATAGTAAAAATAGCGATTCTAGTGTGAAAGGTGAAGGTAGCCCCGTTATATGCCATGTAGGCAAATGGGGTGCATGAAGGTAGAGCCTCATGCTTTCTTGGCCGCGACACTAGAAGGTGGTGTAGTCGACACCACGCTCCGACCGCTTTTTACCCCCAGAAAAGACCCGATACTCAATTTGACAGGAGGCTGATTGGACCTCGGAGCCTTTCTGGAAGTTTGGAGACGAGGAAATTCCGTCACCACCCGGGATCAAACTCTTGATCTTCCAGTCAGTAGCCAGCTGCTCTACCAACTGAGCTATCCGGCCGCTGTATTCTAGTCTAAATAATTTAAATTATAAATATTAGTGTAATTGTTAAAGTGGCCCATGTTTTATTCTCTCCCATTTTATCAAACAAGATTCGCGCGAGCTGTGAGTCAAGTACTTCGCTTGCATATGCACGCTCGTCGTCTAATTAAAAACTTCAATAATGCTTAATCTTTTAGCCTCCTGGGACAAAGTAGATCCTTAGTTATTATTGTTAAAACGGTTAGGCCCACTTACTTTAGTAAGTAATTTTCCACAATAGTGGCTATATACAGTGAGTAACAAAAATATTCGGACATCCGTCAACTAACAATTCAATGACATATATTTACATAAAAATAAGCTTTTCTTATTTTTTTCCTAAAAGTATCCCATTTCATATAAACATTTTCAACACAAAAATTCCAATTAACTTAATTTCCTTCTAATTATTAAAACATAAAGGAAAACATCTGGGGTGCTATTCATAGACATTTCGCAGCACGCGCTACGAGCGTACTAAGCTAGCCTCGGCTATCCACTGATTACTAGTACAGAATTCAAATCATATCCTATCGCTAAGACTGGTTTATGAATACGAAAAACGCTGATCATCCACCGGAAGCCCGCGCTAAAAATATCTATGAATACGGCCCTTGATTTCTAATACTAACAAAAATATTCGGACACTTTTTGAAAACAAAGAATACTATTCCAGCTCGTTATTATTAGTACATTGTAGGACCACCCTTCTGTTTAATAACCTCTTTCAGTCGGGGTGGCATGCTATGTACTAATTTTTTTGTTATGTCTATAGGAATTTTCACCCATTCTTCTTGAAGTCTTGCTTTTAGCTCTTCTTTAGAAGAAACAAGCCTTGATCCAACCCTCCTGTTAAGTTCTTCCCATAAATGTTCAGTAGGGTTCAAATCCGGCGATTGTGGAGGAGGATGAAGCACTTTAGGTCATTTGTAGAGCAGATATTCTTGTACAATATAGGAGTTATGCTTGGGATCGTTGTTCTGGTAAAACATAAATTCCTTTTCAATTCCAAGCTTTTCTGCACTTTTCACTAAATTATGTTGCAGGAGGTGTAGGTGGTCTTTCTTCTTCATGAAATCCTCGATGAACACCAATTCACCAACCCCAGAAGCTGACATGCACCCCCATATCATCACATTTCCTCTACCGTGTTTAATAGTAGCTCGCAAATTCTTGGTTTTCATTTCCTCCTTAGGCTTTCTCCAGACCATTTGTCTACCATCGCTGCCAGAAACATTGAATTTGCTCTCATCAGAAAAAAGAGCCTTTTCCCACCAATCTTCGCCTTTATTTTCACATTCCTTAGCAAACTGAAATCGTTTACGTCTATTCCTTTCACAAACATAAGGCTTTTTTCGTGCTATTCTTCCTTTGTAGCCCCGTTTATGTATTGCCCTCTTAATTGTTTGGGCATGCACTTTTTTACCCGTAGCCGATTCAATTTCAGAAGCTAACTTCGGGGCACTTATATGAGGGTTCTTTTTAATCTGTCTGATAAGAAGAGACTCTTCTCTGTCTGTGAGGACTTTTCGGCGATCTGTTTGTTTTCTCAGCTCTATTCTGTCATCGTTTTTATATCTGAGAATTATGTCAGACACTGTACTTCTCTTCATCTGAAGTAAATCTGCAATGTTTCGAATGGTTTTCCCTTTTTCGTGATGGAATATCACTAACTGCCTTGATTAAATGTTGTTTGCTTACCTTTGCGCCCCATTTTGTGTTCCATCTTGCTGAAACGACAGCACAAGTAAAGGCTGGTTCACAATAAACCGGAAACGAGAATCGGAACGAAAACGAAAACGGTAAAATTGTTAAAATGTATACATTTAAATGTGAGCATTCACAATTAACGAAAATCTTGCCGGAGCCCGGGATCGGGAACGGAGAGTTGGCCAAGTTTCAACTTCGGCGTTCACGTTTCCGATCACAGCCCACTAGATTCATTCTATTGCCATCTATAAGCTATTTTGTCGTCGTATATTTTGTAGCAAGAAGACCGTGACATAACCTATGCATTATTTTGTTCTGTGCTGTGCATCATGTAGCAAGTTTTATTTGATGAGATTCTAATATTGAAATCATCACATTTACGATAAGCGGCGCGCCTCGTATAAAGATGAGAAAATGAAGGAGAATACGTGGCTTTCAATAGCTGACTGAATCTTTGAACACCGATCGGAAGCGAATCAAATTTTATTACTGTATTGGTTGTATTACACACTACATATTCAAGCTTCAATTCAATAACTACTGTTGCGTTCATTTTTGTTCTATTACAAATGTTTCTTCTCTAATTATTTTGCGTTATGGTAGACTTAAAATAGGTTGTAATAATAAAGATGCATAGGCATATTTATAGTACAGTACCTAATGAAATGTTTCAGTTGAAATTTCGAAGTTGGTTAACCTGTGTTTATGTTGGCTGCCTTGTACTCATGAGAGAACGCCATTGGTCAATTATATACAAATAACATCAGAATACGTAATATCGACTTTACATATCGTTATTGACATACATATCGATATGCATAGTCGTCTACGTTCTCGGTTTATTGTGAATAAAAAATTTTCATATTCACGTCCTCTGCTTCTCGTTTTCATTCTGGTTCTCGTTCCCGGTTTATTGTGAACCAGCCTTAAGACTAAGTACTCTCGCTTATTATTGAAACTCGGTACCTCCACCTACTGTGTAATGTTAGTGATCAACAGGGGTGTACAGAATAGGACTAACGGACTGTCCGAATATTTTTGTTACGCAGTAAATTGTATGTTTGTTTATCTTTATATAAATATATTAACATACCATTTCATTAGCAAGCTCTTTTTATGTCCATGTTGTGCAAACTGGTTTATTTTACGTAACCGCAAGCGTAATTTCTGCGTTTTTGCGAACACGTTTAGTAACATACACATAAACATTTGGAATATTAAGTGTCCGAATAATTCTGTTATTCACTGCAAATGACATCACCACAATTCTCTCATTCAAAGTTTTCTGCCGTCGAGCAGATCTTTCGATGCAAATCCAGCAATTCTACATTCTTCCGTTTTTTCCGCCTTCATCTTACTCTCCGCATACAATGCATAATGTTGTCTATCATCTTATATTTTCTTCTGCACCGAACATCACCACAATATGTATGTATTGTGTTTAATAATCACTATAATCAGTATAATCAGTCTCGTTATTTTATATCGTCTTGGTTTGCTTTGATAGTGGTTGAAAATGTATTAATTACACAGAGTGTATCGCAGTCATAGTTTACCTACGTGTTCCTGGGATTATTTTGAGTGAAAAAGTTCTAATCAACATGGGTCCGAATTGCAATGGTATGTAAAGAAAAAACAACTATTCTAAATTAATATTTTTTTTTTGCGATTTACTTACAACAGTATGCAACCCCGCCGTAAGTGTATAGTTCAGTTAATTCTGAACAGAATGCGCGCACATCGCTCATCTACATTTACGGAATTGTACGACAGTACGATGTCACAACAGTTGCGCTTAAACCGCCTATGTTTCGCGAGTGCCAGAAACATGCGAGCGCAATGTTGTCACAACTACGCTCTTCGTCTCTGTCTTTCAGCGGCAGTAGTTTTAAAAGTGTGGAGCTCGAACCTTTACGTGAGAATGATTTGATAGAAGATGCAGAAGGCTTCTTAATAATAATAATAATAATAATAATAATAATAATAATAATAATAATAATAATGTCATCAAATTGCATGGAATGAAATTAAAAATGACAATTTTACTTATTTATTTATTTTTTATTTATTTATTATTGCTAGTAAGTTTGAAATGAATACAAATTAATAAATGCAATGAAAGATAAACTAGCCCACTCCTGAATGAGTAAGACTCGTGCTCAGGAGGGGATTCCAATACAGACAAAAATAAATTTAAAATTGAGAGTGAATACAGTTTAAATAGTGTTTAATATGTTTAAACCCAAACTATAAATCCAATACAAATTTGTTTATTTTTTTATTAATTTGAAGAGGATTCGTGGTTGAAATATTATTGGAATAAAATTTGTATTAAGTATAGTACATATTGTAAATGTCTTTGACGTACAGTACAGTAATTACACAATGGAGTAATACTGTATTACCTTTCGTGAATCATGTATTTCAATAAAGAAAAATGTTAATAGATACTGTATGTAGATCAAAATTAGTATACCCGTCTAATACGCTTCCCCGGTTAATACGAGGTTTACACTCGGTCCCTTGAACAGCATCTTATCGGGGTTTTACTGTATTAACCCACAAAATTGGAACCACTGGGGGTAGAAATGTGATTTTCTTTCTGTGTGTTCAGAAAACATTAAACATTCATCAGATATACATGCAGGGTCCCTACAACTTACCAATTTTCCGAGCGCACTTGTTATTTGATTTTGAGACTTTCTAAGCGGGGAGTATGCGGCGAGTCTGAGTGCCCATATATTGCAGCGCAGCACTGCCGCTATTGGCTATCGCTGATAAGCAGACACACCTGCACACCTCAGGAGGTTTGAGCCATAGACTTACTAAATAACCGCTAGACCGCTCACTGGCCCTAGTGTTATGTTCCCAAATTGAACAGTCAACGAGCGGCCATTTGTTTGGTGGAGCTGAATAAGTATGGTTCTTTCGTGTGCTGCTTTTTATTGCAACAATGCACACGGATGTAACGATAAGGAAGGAAGGAATGTTATATTTCACTGGTTAATTAATCCTTAATTTCTACGACGATTTTTTCTCCATATTATGTTACAGAAGACAAACTATTGTACTTGCCATGTGACACTTTATGCTTCAAGTTTCCTCTGAGTAAAGATTCCCTTAACCGAAAGTGGATAGGTTCAATCCGCAGAAAGAATTTCTACCCTACATTGAATCATTCAGTGTATTCAACTCATTTCGAAGATAGTAATTACCTTTCAAACTACGTTATTATACACTGTTATTGTCCTTCACTCACTCTATATAATTCATTTTCTTCAAACAGCTGTTGTTTCAGTGCATACATGAATAATAAAATTATTCACCGAACTTAAACATACAGAAATTGCATAAATTATAAAAAAATATATTTTTTTAATATAACTGATTGAAAGTAATTCTTGTCTTATGCTATTGCTGCTGCTACTGCTATTATTACTACTACTATTTCTGCTACTGCTGCTACTACTTTTTTGACTTCATACAGCAGTTTAACCTACAGATTGAATTAAAAAGTTGACATATTAATTCTTTTATTAACCGTGGTTATGAATGTTCACATTCAGAGTTCCTATGAAAATGATGCAAGTCTGAACACAGTACCTGTGTCTGACAGCCAGGGTTGTCGGGTATCCCAATTTAGGCGGGATTCTCCCAATTTTCTGGTTGAGTCCCGATTAAAGAGAGTCGGGATTGACAAAAATCCCGATTTTACAGATATTAGCCTTGAACATATTTAAACAAATTAGTCTGCATTTCCTATTATTCGATATTTTTATTTATATATTGACTCAAATGGTAACATTGTAAGCACAAAGATAACCTGCGGATATTTAGTAAGTCTATGAGGTAGCCCAGCTGATTGCCGTGAGGCAACTAAACTCGCAAAATAATACTTCTTATAGTTCTACACCACTGTTGATTATTCTTTTCCGGTCCCTAGTTGCTGTTCTCGCAATTGGTAAACATTGTGTATTTCAAGTGCGTTGACTGGCAAGAAAGATAGCGTTTTGATATCGTACTTTACACTAATAACAGAGACATACAATATCTGCGTTTTATAGTTTAGTGAACTATGTTTAAACATGGAGTCATCGTCGGTTAGTGAAACTGTTGCAGTACCGGTTCCAAAATTAATTTATTAGCAAATTGTAAAACATAGGCTATTCGCAGTTAGTAAAAGAAAAAAAATTATTGTAGTGTTCACTGTACTGTGTGTCCTTCGTATTTTAGTGTTTCTCACGGAGGCGAATAGGCCTATTACATTAAAAAGCAAGTGAACACTGTGCAGAAAACTGCTATAAATCTTATGATAGGCTAAATTGTTGACAAGTCTAATGTCAGGTTAGCTTCTGATATCCCGACTTCCCTCGCAGAAAACCTAGCAACTCTCCTGACAGTAGAGACACGGTATTAAAGGTATCGCAAAGGAAGTATTGTTCCTTTAAACAAAAACATGTCCACACCTGTGGAGTAACGGTCAGCACGTCTGGCTGCGAAACCAGGTGGCCCGGGTTCGAATCCCGGTCGGGGCAAGTTACCTGGTTGAGGTTTTTTCCGGGGTTTTCCCTCAACCCAATACGAGCATATGCTGGGTAACTTTCGGTGCTGGACCCCGCACTCATCTCACCGGCATTATCACCTTCATATCATTCAGACGCTAAATAACCTAGATGTTGATACAGCGTCGTAAAATAACCCAATAAAAAAAAACAAACAAAAACATTTAGCTTTCGGATACCCATACGATGCGTATTCAAATAACGGTTTCGAAACCCCGCGCGTTTTCTACCTAACAAATGGCGGCTTTCTGCTGCTTCAATTTGAGAACATATTTCTCACTTCTCCGCTACGGCGTGGTAGGGGCTCGGTTTGATCGTCGTGCACACTGCTCGGTTGTTTACTTGTCCTAGCCGCAACAGGACGTCTTAGCTTGCCTACCTTACTGTCACCTTGACCTCAGTAAAATTACTACAATTATACCTTATTTTATTTCAAGGAGTGCAGTTCGGTGGCTCCTTTGAACACCCACTTACAGATTTATGACTTCCTACACAAACAACTCTGACAATTCCATCCTGTCCCCTCGTCCCAACATTGCACAGTTGCCATAATCCTGGTGACCTTCGAAATTATGCAGTGAAACTGACGGGATTCTTGAAATTCGGAAAAGATGCGGCAACTCTGCCTCCACGTGGATTTGACGGGCACCTGTCAATTCTTCTGAACGAGGGTTGTGATTGGTTACTAACAAGAGAAGACAAGATTTCCGTCACAGTAAGGAAGACATTTATTTATGACAACCAATTAGTAGGGGGCAGTAGAAGGTCTGTCGGCAAAGTCCTTTCTGTGAAACTGCACTCCATGAAAAAAAATAAAGTATACCAATGAAGAGTATGCGGATATTTTGTTTTTGTATGGTTACTATAATTGCTATCTTGAAAAGAGTAGATCCCAGTCCAACAACAAATGTTCGAAGAATTGTTATTCGGATGGAGACTATAACCTGGTAAGGTTTATCTGGTTCATCTTGTCTCAGTAGCAATAAAACCAAGTCCCTTCAAATGAGGATGGAGATTATAGGAGGGTTGTAAATTTTCAGGATTCCTTTCAAAACCTTGTTATTGTACAGGCTACCGGAACTCAATTTCTTGAAAGACAAACTCAGTGACGGAACTACACAGTACGGAAGAGATTTATTTTGTTATTTTATTTTGCGCTACAGAATGTATCAACTGGTCCCTTCCGCCACTGCATGGATGGACGGCATCGCTCCACTCCCCCATTACCATAACAATACAGACGAAGTAAGACATATCTCCTTTCTCTCTCTTTTCACAGTGAGACAAGATACATCACTATGTCGGTATGGAGAACTTCGCATGACTTTTGTTTATACTCGTTTCACATCCCAAGTGCCCAGTCTCTGAAATCAAATGATTACATCGCACGTGAAAACTTCTTCACTTGACTCCTGCAAAATCGTGAGTTGTGCTCGAAGATTGTATTCAACAGAGATGGCATCACAAACACAAGAAACGCATATGCGTGGGCTAACCGCTTTGAGAATCTACATGCATCCGAGGAAACACATTTATAAACCCAGTTCTCAGTGAACATTTGATGTGGTGTGATTGGAAAGGAATTTGTCGGACCTGTTGAGTTTCAAAACACAATGCAGATCTATTGGAGAAGGATGACCTTGTCTTCACTTTTAGAAAGTGACAATGACATTCATATGATCTCTGTAGGCTAATTACGTGACACTTTTATGCTTTCGGTTGAGTGTTACTTTGACATTTCGATTTTTAAGGAAAGGTTCTTACTATTTAACGGATTGTGAATGTGAAATAAATTTAATACTGTTTATGTGTTGTATTATTAATTACTTTTACTTTATTTCTTTGTTGTTGATACATCATAGGCCTATGTCTGTGCAACAGGTTATCTACCGGTAACAGAAGTAACCGAGAAGTAACTAATTTAAATAATTTGTGACAGAAGTAACGAAATGTAACGAATTTAAAAGACTTGAATGATCGTGGGTAACGAAATTACCCATATTGTTCTGCTTCACGTATTTAACCTTGGTACCACTGCCTGAGCTGCTGTGGTCGGCAATCAGCGCATTTGTGTTCCCAAACGTACAGCGGATCGAATAGTTTCTTCTGATGCATCTATTACGTCACGTGGATTCATAAGCAGACTAAAATTGCAAACAGGTACGCACAGACTATGAATCACAATACAGAGGCTCCATCGTCAATGATGTTTTGTAAAACACCAAGTTTCGACTACATTGTGATCTGATTCTAATACTGAGTAAGTTGAATTTTCATTCAGACTTTTGTGTTAATATTATTTTAATTTATCAATGTATGTTATATTGTGTTTAATTTTGATCTATATTTTAAATAATTTTCTAAGTGGGCTCGTTTCTGAACACAAGTTTGTCCCATTCCAATGTCGCTAGAGCCTGAATTAATTTAATTAATTTGTAAAATGTACAATATTTATTTCATCTTTATTTTCTTTCTTTCAAAACAATACCTGCAGCAAGAGCTACGTTACAGTTGGTTATATTCGAGTTTCGGGAGGACTATTTCAGCATAAGAAATGGAAACATACTGTGATTTATGTGAAATAATGATCTATGCTGTGATGTATGTATTATAAATATGCCCCTGTAATATCATGTGTCGCAGAAGGAACATTCTCTCAGTTTAAACAAATTTTATGTGACGTTCGTAAAAGATTTGCATTTCATAGCCTCAGAATGTATGTTTTCGTTCACTGCAACGCGTATAGGTTTTGATAAATGAATTATTTTTATATATTGTGTAAAATATAAAAGTGTTAATTTGTATATTGATTTTTGTTATTATAATTGTGTCCCTGTAAGGTCATGTAACGCAGGAAGAACATTTTCTTAGCTTAAACAAATTTTTTACTGATAATTTTATTATTAGGCCTATGGTAAAAGATAATATGAATTTCATAATCTCAAAATATGTTTTGTTCACCGTAAAGGAACTGATTTTGTTACATGCTTATATATATATATATATATATATATATATATATATATATATATATATATAGATAGATTATATACAATTAATATGTATCATGTTTACTATTATATTGTAAAATATATGTTCTATATACAAGTTCCATATTATTATCTAATTATATTTTCTGTCAAATGTAGCACTAATATTTTGTAGAGCGCTAGTTTCGAAGTTTTAGTGTGTTTATGTGGCTAAAAAGTAGCTGGACAGACAATTTCAATTTAGTAGCAATCCCACTTACAGATGTCATGATTCATTATTATTATGTACTGAACTATACCTTTCGTAGCATCCTGAAATAAGCATTAAGCGTCAAAGTTTCAACTCTGAACGGCCGTGATGTACTAACCGATAACTTCTCTGACTTGTTTGAGAACGAAAATGCGCTGCCTGTGATTACATAATATGCGAATCTAATACAGTCTGGAAGACTGCGAGAGAAGTTTACTGCGCATAGATTGAAATGAAGATCAGAGAACTTAAGAAATAAACCTGACAGTTCGTAAAAATGAAATGTGATTAATGTCTTTTCATTGTGCTTATGAGTAATATTATTATTAAGTTGTAGCAACTAAAAGATACCGTAATTAATTTTTATTTCAAATTTTCGGTAGCCATTCTGGTGCAAGTATTTGTAATGACATTACTCTGTTTCATATGGGTCAGTTTGTTGGAGGAATCTGAGATAAGAGAAATAAAAAAATATAACTTAATTCAAGTCTATTCCTCTACCAAACATAAAAATTATCAATACAAAAGTCAGATCCGTTGCTGAGCAAGTTACATCAGAATTGTGTGTGGTAACTGATTGCCGTTGCTAAGAAGCTGACATAAAATGTTGAAATTTCAGTAACAGTTTTTCCAGTTGACCATCGAACATAGAGGTTTCATATTAAAAGTTTGGCATGATTCCAGTTTATGTCAGAGACAGAGAGGAGCATCCTCTGGCTGAATGGCATAGCACACAGTGAAAATAGGAAATCCGAAAACATTCTCTTTTACACAGTCTCAGATTTGACCTGAAGGTAGTAGATTTTTATTGCACCTTGTGTATCAAAGTTTATTAAATTGTATTATATATTTTTTATTTCCCGATTTTGAAGGATTTAAATAATTATGTTGCAATGGTAACATTTTAATGTACTTAATTTTTTTGATCGCTTTATGTTGTCATAGTCGGCGTTGGCTAATTGCACAAATTGTCAAACATAAACCCTTCATGCGAGTTCAATTGCGCAAATATTAGTCGTAGGCCTGTGCACTTACTCGAACTCTCCTAAGCCTACCTTCTCCTCCTCTCTTACACAACCCTGGTTTGTGATGTTCAGTGAACGTGAATGTCATAGCTGCAACCCTTGATCTCACACACACACGCACGCACGCACACACACACACCAGATTGGTTATTCCCATGCTATAAAATGGCAACATATAAAAGAGAACAACCGCTAGGTTCTCCACTGTCGAAAATGAATTTTTTGGTAACGGCCGCTAGATGGAAGTACAGCTGCAAGCTTATGACTCCATGCAATTTCATCAGGGTTATAACGTGACTTATTTTGTAGTAGCTAGATGGCAGCATAGTGAAATTGATAAAAGTTGTATTTAAAATGCATTATGCTGATCAGTTTGTTATATGTGATCAGGGCTTACAACTGACAGTTAATGCATTCTTGATATAGGAGTATTGGATTTGGAGTTTCTTTGAGATTCATTAGGGTTAAAGAAATCGAGACAGAGGGCTTTGGAAAAAAGAAGATTGGTCAACTTTTCTTAAGGAGGTCAAGGCTAACTTAAAGAGCAGTAGCACCACAGATGCTGCTGCTGCTGATGATGATGTTGATGATGATGACGATGATGATGATGATGATGTGATTTATCTTTTCATCACTGTGCCATTGTCGCTGCATCGTATTTTCTTTGTTCCTAAAAATATATATTCTGTTGCTGGAAATGAACTTAAATTAATTACCAGTTACCAAATTGTGAGCAATTGGTAAGTCGCAAATTAAGCTTTCAGGAATAACTCCCTGTAAAGTTAATTTGAATAATTTCGAGGGAAAAATTGTTCCGGGGCCGGGTATCGAACCCGGGACCTTTGGTTAAACGTACCAACGCTCTCCCACTGAGCTCCCCGGGAAGTCTATCCGACAGAGTAGAGGGTAGAGTTCCCGGGGAGCTCTGTGGGAGAGCGTTGGTACGTTTAACCAAAGGTCCCGTGTTCGATACCCGGCCCCGGAACAATTTTTCCCTCGAAATTATTCAATTGGTAAGTCCATTACACGCACATTTTGTAAATAAAGAAATAGAATGTAATGGAGCTAAAGGTGTATTTTGTTCCTACATTGATGGTGTGTTGTCTTTTATCTTGTGCTGATCCTGTTACTTTGCAAAGGCATAAAACGTGACCAGAAATATTTCTACATGTGAATATGTACTCGTAGTGTATATATGCACAAGATACAGATCGTGGAACTGGTCATTCTTCTGACAGAGGATGTTGTCAGACGCAGTTGTGAGTGGTGCTCGTTCTTCTTGCATATCTGAAGTGAGGAGCTGCGTTAAATATTCTTGTAAGCAGCTAATCTTTAGAGTAGGACTGCCTCAGAAGTGTGAGATATGAGTAGGACGTCTGTATTATCTGAAACAGTTGAATTTTACAAGATAGTGACAAACTCGATAACAAGTTGAACAAATAAGTAAATAACACACTTTTCAACAGAGTATCTTTTGCTTTATACCGGGAATTTTTCGGTTAACACACCGTATGCGAAATAATACGTATCATATAATCAGAAGTTCAGATTTACGCGTGAGTGAATCCCTGACGAAAGGCCTGATATACCTTAAGGCGCTATCGGACATTGATTACTCTCAAAACCCGGTTGTCAAATAGACTGCTTAGACTGTGAGCTTTTCTAAAACTAAAATGCTTTCTCAATTAATATCATTCAATAAAAGAATTGTATCCCAATGGATACCATCCTATTTTGGAATTCTGGGAAACGAGAATGCGGATGCTTTAGCAAAGAAGGGCAGCATTGCTACTTACAGACCTGTTACTAAATCTGCGTATTACTCTGTGAAAAGATTTATTAAATCTTCATACTTAGACTTCAACAAACAAAATTTGATAACACAATCTCAAGGGAAAAAATGGAACTATCTGCGTCATAATCCACAGTTAATTCCCGATTTACCACGAAAATCGTCTTTAGCTGCAATTAGATTGGCAACAGGCCCTGACTGTTTGGCCAAGCACCTGCATAGACTTGGAATATGTCAGTCTCCTAACTACCCATTGTACAACTCAAACAAGAAATGGATTCGGAACACTTCAAAATCTGTGCTTCAGTGGCTGGTCATGATAATATCTTTGAAAAATATTGGAGTGCAAGAGGTCAAATGACTTTATTGTCAAACGCCTGGCATTAGAAAACAACAACGACAACAACAGCAGCAGCAGCAGGAACAGCAATAGCAATGTTACGGTGCTGTCAGACAGTGATTACTCTCAAAACTCGGTTGTCAAATAGGTTGCTTAGACTATGAGCTTTTCTAAAATAATACAGGCCTGCACAAGGTTTGCGCTATCCGAGCCGGCTCACAACTCATGAGCGGAGCGGAATGCAGATATTAGCTGCGCTCTGTATAAGGCTGGACTGCAAGAAGGGGTGATCTCGTACAAAATATACACAAAAGAAAGTACTATTACGAGTGGTGTGTGGATAAGCTTCAAGGGTTCTACCGCGTTGTCTTGGTGTTATTGGCTGACGTTTCGACCGCAGTGTTGTGGCCATCTTCAGAGCAGTTGTTGGATAAGGAAATAGTCTCGAATCGAAAATCGAAAAAACCGAAGGAGAATTGGGAGGAAAATTTCAAAGGTACGCAAAACGCGTCCTTGCAAGGGGTTGGGGGCTGTACAAAACTAAATATTTGAGCTCCAAGCCTGTTGGCCACTAGTCTCACTCCGGGTTACGCTGCTCCCCTGAAGGAGCTGTAGAAAATTTTGAAGGGGAAGCCGAAATTGGACGTAACCTCTTAGGTACCACATACGCGAGGGGGGCTGAGATTGATCAATTGATCACGGAACGGGCCGAGGAGGAGTTGGCTGGTGTTTGCCGTTAGGATGGCAAGACGCCGTCATCTGTTGTTCGATGACAAAGCAGGTGAAGGCCGTCGGAAGAAGCGCCGTGAAATCTAAGCTGCAATTTGAGAGGTCCCTGTCCTTTCAATTTGCGACTTATTGAGTGACCTCGTATGTTCAATAGACTATTAATATTATCTGAACTAGGGCATACATAATTTATAATAAAGGTGGAGTATATATGGGGAAGGGCATATAGGTCCGTGGCCCATTTCTTATAGGGCTCATCCCGACATTTGTCTTACGCCTGAGGAAAACCACGGAATACCTTAGGCAGGATGAGTTGTCTCATATAAGAGACTAGCCAATTTGGCTATTATGTAGGAGGTCATGAGCCTTGTTGATTTGTCTCAATTTCGAGACCAGCCATTTGGCTATATGACGGCTCAATTGTTAATTAGGGAGATTCATGGGGATATGAGTGCAGGTCCGTGGCCCATTTCTTTTTAAGGGCTCATCCCGACATTTGTCTTCGCCTTAGGAAAACCACGGAAAAACCTTAGGCAGGATGAGTTGTCTCAATATCAGAGATTAGCCAGTTGGCTCTTAGGTTGAATGACTCTATGAATCGATGGATATTTACTAGCCAATTGGCTCTATTAGATTTCCATCGATCAATAAAAGTAGATAATGTTATGGAGGGATTTTGTTTAGCCCAGTTAAGACAAGGTCATTTTACAGCGGTTGCACTATCCAAGGAGTCTCATGGAGTTGAGTCGTGGCTACCAAAACCTGGGAGTAACGCCAGCCTCCCTGTCCTCCTGTCTCAATAGTATAGCTAATGGACCTCTCTGGTGTCTACGCCGTAACCTAGGATCATACTGGCCGAGGCCAGATATAAGCGGGTTGGGGTTAGCACGAGCTTCCGCATACAGGTTCCTAGCCAGTCGAGCAATGAACTCGTCTATGGTTGGCAACTCTAGTTCATCATGGAACTTTCTTCTCGAGGCGACTCGGGGGAGATGGGTAATGAGTCGAATCACCTGGTTTTGGACAACTTGGAGTTTACGGAGATGGGACACTGCCGCAAACCCCCATGCGGGTGCGGCATAGGTAATGACAGAGCGAATGAGGGCCTTATACATGGTAAGTCCTACCCTCAGGTTGTCAGGAGTTAAGGCCGCCAGAATGGGATAGTGTCTAACTATCAGCCCGTTGGCCTTACGAAGAAGGGATTGGATGTGATCTCGGAAGTTGAGATGAGAGTCCATAATGATCCCTAAATATTTAATTTGGGTCATCCACGGCATTTCTCGTCCGAAAAGTGTGGGTGGTGGTGGTATGTCTTCGAGCCTCGCTCTTAGTGAAAAGAGTATGGCCTGACATTTCTCTACATTGACCTTGATTCTCCAGTCGTGGAACCACGGCTGGAGGTGATCTAAGATCGACTGTAATCTACGGGACGCTAATCTATAGGTTTTGCCCATCGCCAAGAGGGCAGTGTCGTCTGCATAGATATACAGATGACTACTTCTGCCGTGGATATAGCGAAACGGGAGGTCATTAATGAATATATTGAAAAGTATGGGCCCGATAATAGAACCCTGTGGGACTCCTGCGTGAATTTCACGGGGGGTGGAGAAACTAGTGCCTACGCGGGTTTTGAATGTACGGCCTCGGAGGTAGTTAGAAATGAGGCGTATCATTCCATCTGGGACTCCCATACCCAGTAACTTAACGAGGAGTCCCTCATGCCAAACCTTGTCGAATGCTCGCTCGAAGTCCAGGTAAGCTGCAGCTACTACACGCTTCGTGCTCATAGCCCAGGTAATGTCCTCCGTCATGCGGAGTGCCTGGAGTGTAGTGGAACGACCAGGGTGAAAACCGAATTGCTCGTTCCTGATTTGGGGCAATACTACTTCAGTGAGGCGTCTATGTATGACCCGCTCCGCCAGTTTGCTGAGACAACTGAGGAGACTAATAGGCCTATAGTTGCTTGGATTCGTCTTATCCTTTCCGGGCTTTGGAAAGAGAACTACGTGAGCTTCTTTCCAGGGAATGGGATAGTGACCGGAAGCCAAGATGTTATTAATTATCTCTGCTATGCGCTTCATAGCTGACCTTGGGAGATGCTGCAATATAATTCCTTGGATACCGTCGGCTCCTGCGGCCTTATGAGGGCCGAGGCGACGAATGAAATGGGCAACCTCGTGGGTGTTCGTAGGTCGTATCCCATTTTCCGGCTCCCTGCTAAGGAGGTCTCGAACCGATTCCTCAACAGCTCTGATATGGGGCAAGTTTAAATTTTGTTCCACGGGTTGAAAAGTGGTCTCTAGAACGTCTGCCAGTGCGGTAGCCTTCTCCTCAGGAGTAAAGGCCGTGACATCTGGACCGACTACTAATGGGTGAATAGATTGAGACGGATTGGACAGAGCTCGAGATACACGCCAGACATCTGACATGTTTCTGCTGTCCATCGTCTCAACCTTGGATTTCCAAGCATCCACGACCGTTTCGTGGACCGCCTCACTGATCCGCCTGCGCAAGCGGTTCATTTCTATTCTATGTTGATCTAACCTAGTACGCTTCCACAATGTTCTTGCTCTATTGCGGGCGATCTTTAGGTCTCTAATATAGGCTGGGAGCTGCATCCGTCCCGGTTGTGAAGACCGTTTCGGTATTGCAGCAACCATTGCCTTCTTTATGCACTCCGTCAGGTCGCTAACTGACCTATCTATCCCTGCCGGATTGACTTCAGGGGGGAGTGGTGGAAGCGTAGCGGCTACCTGGTCTTGAAAGAACACCCAGTCTGCCGCCTTGTAGTTGAATTTCTCAGCGGTTGGGGAGAGTTCGACTGGGTGCATGATCTCCATTATCACCGGTAGGTGGTCGGACGGAATATCATCCAGGGTTGTTAGTCTCGCTCTAGTTGTGAGACCTTTCACCAGAGCGATGTCTAATATGTCAGGCAGTTGATTTGCAGCATCCGGTACGTGTGTGGGTTCCCTAGGGGCCATCACGACGTATCCGTTTCCTGTAGAATTAAGAAAAAGCCTATCGCCCTGCCGATTGGGGCGTTGACAGTTCCAGCTAGCGTGCTTCGCATTGAGGTCGCCGGCGACTACGAATCTATCGGATAGACTTGTCACTATATCTAGTATGCCCGGAGGACTGTAGGCAGCCATAAGCAGAAAGGGGAGTCTGCATATGTAGGCTCTAATAGCCACTGCCTCTAATGCCGCTAGCTGGGGAAGGAGATACTCACAGTGCGCGATCGTAGAACGAACGAACACCGCTACACCTCCGCCTCTTCTACCCGCTCTATCTTGTCTATAGACTTTAAACCCCGCGCATCTTAAATTTACTTGGGGTGTCAGGAACGTTTCTGTTATAAATGCTACGTCTATATTATTAGCGTCTAGGAAAGCCCTGAACTCATGTCTATCATGTCTAAGGCCCCTGGCGTTCCATATACACATCCTAGCAACTCCGTCACTTCGTCTGGCCATTGAGAGAAACGAGGGAGGTTAGGAGCTTAAATATCTCCGGGAGGGCAGACATAGGATTCTCCATAAGGAGAACTATCACTCTAGTTAATCCTTCTAGGATTGGGGCGAGCGGGAGGTTAGGGTTTGCTAATTGTAACGCCTCGGCAAAGTGCTGAACTTGGTCCAAGGTCGCGCCTTGACCGGTCGGGCCTTTGGAGGTGCTTGCAATAGCTTCCTGCTGGGCCGGTGGGACAGGGGCGGAGATGGACTCTACCGTGGTAGACTTGGTGGCTTTTCTGCTGCCCCTGTTGCGCTTAGGGCGCTGAGAAAGGGGTCCTACATTATTGGCAGCAGTTTGGGGGGCTGTCACTGCCACGCTGGACCACAGAGGCGCGGCAACGGGCACTTCCAAAAGGGAAGGGATGGTCGCCTGCTGCTGCTGCGTTTGGCGGACCGGCCCGAGTTCCGTGCGTCGCTCCGCACGGGGCCCCTGCACAGGGGCGCGAGCCTGTCGCTGCTGTTCTCGGAACAGCTGCTGCTGCCTCGCAGCTCGCTCCACACGCTGCTGCCGGAGCCACTCGTATTGGAGCGTCCGCTGTTCCTCGAGCTCTGCCCTCCTCCGTCGGGCAGCCCTGCTCGTTCCTTCCGTGGCATCTCTAACCTGTAGTGCTACGGGACACCCTCCGTAATTGGCGGTGTGAGCGCCAGTACAGAGTGCGCATGTAGCGGGGACATCGTGCGGCTTGCGACAATCTTTAGTCTTATGGGGGCGTGCACAAGCTCGACACATAGGCTGCGCTTTGCAGCTAGCCTGCGTGTGGTAGTAGCACTGGCAGTTGCTGCACTGAGGCGGGCGCTTGCTGGGGACGTAGTCCTCAACTGTTACCCTCATCAGGCAGCACTGACGCAAGGCTCTCATTCTATCCCGGGTTTCGGGGGAATTCTCCGCATCGACAATGACAATTGGGAGTTTGGCCTTTGTCCTTTATGAGTGCATCCTCGTCACTCGCCGGACGATTATGCTTTGGAATTCCAGGTCACCCTGGATGTCCTCCTCATCTGTGTGAATATCTATTCCTCTTAGAACGAATCGCAGAGGCTTGTCGTTCTTGGGGCGCAGCAAGTTGTACGCTACTCCCCGTTCGGTCAGGAACCTGCAAAGATTTGCGTAGTCCCTTTCGCAAACAGTTTTCACGGCCGTCCCGCCGCGCGCCCTGTACGAGCATAAGCCCAACGGTTCGTATTCGGCCTTGAACTCTAAGTTCAGTCGGCCCAGCGAGGCAGTGAAGGCTGGCGTAATAATATCGGGTGGGATATCACCACGTCGCCTAGTGAGATCAGTCTCAACATCATCTTCCTCGTCCTCACTCTCCGACACGTGAGTACGAGCTGGGGAAGGGGGGCGGGGAACTGCCTCATCTACCTCAGGGGCAGCAGCCGTCTCCTGTGGGGCCTCAGGTTCGGCGGGGGGTGCTGCCTCCTCGGTCACGACTTGAAGAGTCGCCGCCTCCAATTGCTCCAAGGTAGAGAGAGCCGATCTCTCTTCCTTGGTGAGCTCACTAGCGGAAGGAATGCCACCCTGCTCAGTCTTAGCTGAGCCCTTCTTCTTCTTTTTGGCCTTAATGACCTGAAGTGCGCCGGATCCAGATGGAATCGGCGGCACTTCATCAGCCAAGACCGTAACACCACGGCTATTCAGTCCGCTAGGACCGTGCAAGTCAATATGTGTCACCTCAGTGACCTTGGGAGGGGTGGGCTTTCTCGGGAGTCCTGAAGGGACTGGGATGGTGGTAGGGGGACGAAGCTCAAGTATCTCCGCAACGGGGACCGGGACAGGCGGCGTCCGTACAGGACCAGCCGATCGCAGGTTCCGACGCCTGGGCGGAGGAGTAATCTGCGCGGGACGCGACACGCGCAAGTAGGAGGTGGTGGGCCCTGTCTGGCTAGTGCAAACTAGCAACCGCTTTACGCCACCTGCAGTAGGATGGCTCGTGGCCTTGTTGCTCTTAACTGGAGCCATTCGAATTACAGATTCGATCCTGTCAGGGGGGAGACCTAAGCGGCACTCTGTCCGCAGTGCAAGAACCTGCTAGGCCCCTTTCCCACTAAGGGTGGAAGCCCAGCAGTTACGTCCGACCGGTCGCCGAAGCCTAGCCCGGTTACCCGATCGCAACAAGCGTTGCGGAGCCCGCCGGGGACCGTCGGTTTGGTTCGCTAATTTCGTTGGGCCTGATAAGGGCCGGACGAAAATTTGCGTAGCCCTCAGAAGGGCCGGGCAATAGTAGAAGAGTGGAGGGCGGAAAGCAAATTAGCCCGAAGGCCCTGCCTTTGGGCAGTCACTCCGGCACGAAGGCACAGAATCTCTCCCTAGCAGGAAGCCTGCCTAGGGGCCGAGGACGGCTAGGGGTCTCCTCGAGAGAGGACCCAATCCCCGACCGGGATCCGCCTGGCCTAGGGAAGTTAGTGAGCACAGCCCTCCGTAGGCTGCGCGGCTTTCTTCGCGCTGAGCGCCGCACCGGCAATGGAACCAATAGGCTGCTCTTTAAGAAGGGCCGATTACGTAGGTGTCCGCCGCCTGGCCGACAGAAATACTATGCTCGGCGCCTCGAGCCTCCCTGGCCGAGAGCTGCTTGGCTGCTGCGCTCGCTTGCTGCTGTAGCACTGAGGAATTTGGTTGGTTGTCCGCTGTAGCTGCTTTCGCCGGTGCGCCAATCAGAAGGCCTCAGGACACGTCTTGCTCCTTTCACGTCCAAGAAAGAAGTATCGGAAATAGTCTGCCAGTACTTATATATATATATATATATATATATATATATATATATATATATATATATATATACATAGTCTCGATGAGGGAGTACTTGCTGTGATAGGTCGTAGGTTCTCCTTCTGGCATCTGATTGGTCCTACGTGGTCCAATCCGGTTGAGGTCTGTATAAAGGGGAGTATTCATATTAAATACTGGCCCTCATAAGGTCCGAAAGAGTGACCTTGATACCGTGCCCGTTGTCCGGATGAAGGGGGGAACACGCCGCGTACATGTGGAGACCTGGTTTCTCGTTCCTAAGTATAGGTTGTAGGTTCTTCTTCTAGCATCTTCTTGGTCCCATGTGGTCCAATCGGGTTGGAGTCTGTGTGAAGTGAGTATTCATATTAAATACTGGCCCTCATAAGGTCCGAATGAGTGACCTTGATACCAATCCGGTTGGAGTCTGTGTGAAGGGGAGTATTCATATTAAATACTGGCCCTCATAAGGTCCGAAAGAGTGACCTTGATACCGTGCCCGATGTCCGGATGAAGGGGGGGCGCCGCGTACATGTGGAGTCATGGCTTTTCGTTCCTAAGTATGATCTTGGAATAGGCTTCCCCATGAGTTGCTGAGTTGTAACCCCTCGTCCTTGTTGATGTTGTTGGGATGTTGTTTGATGTGGAAGGCTTCTTTAACCAGTCTTCTGTATAAGTTGTCTTCTTTATCTATTATCTTGATATTGTCGAATTCGATGGCGTGGCCTGAATCTGCTGAGTGTAAAGCTATTGCTGATTTTTCCTATGGTCCGTATTTGCAGTGTCGGATGTCTTCCTTCCTTCTATCTTCCACCGTACGTCCAGTTTGCCCTATGTATTTTGAACCGCAGGAATACTCCCCTTCATACAGACCTCAACCGGATTGGACCACGTAGGACCAATCAGATGCCAGAAGGAGAACCTACGACCTATCACAGCAAGTACTCCCCCCCCATCGAGACTACTATATATATAAGTACTGGCAGACTGTAGGAGTAGACATTGTGAATTATGTATGCCCTAGTTCAGATAATATTAATAGTCTATTAAACATACGAGGTCACTCAATAAGTCGCAAATTGAAAGGACAGGGACCTCTCAAATGGCAGCTTAGATTTCACGGCGCTTCTTCCGACGGCCTTCACCTGCTTTGTCATCGAACAACAGATGACGGCGTCTTGCCATCCTAACGGCAAACACCAGCCAACTCCTCCTCGCACCGTTCCGTGATCAATTGATCAATCTCAGCCCCCCTCGCGTATGTCGTACCTAAGAGTTTACGTCCAATTTCGGCTTCCCCTTCAAAATTTTCTACAGCTCCTTCAGGGGAGCAGCGTAACCCGGAGTGAGACTAGTGGCCAACAGGCTTGGAGCTCACATATTTAGTTTTGTACAGCCCCCAACCCCTTGCAAGGACGCGTTTTGCGTACCTTTTAAATTTCCTCCCAATTATCCTTCGATTTTTCGATTTTTCGATTTTCGAGTAGACATTGTCGACCAAATACTTAAAATTATCACACCAATCGAACTCGGCTGGACACGCGGAATGACATCGATAATGGTGGCATTAGACATGCAACGGGCCTTTGACTCTGTCTGGCTTGACGGGCTCCGTTACAAACTCCACAACACAGGAATGCCGCACATGATGATTAGATGGCTATCGGACTTTATCCGCGACCGCACGGCGCAAGTGAAAATCAACGATTCACTCTCTACGCCCATCACAATACGTGGGGGCGTCGCCCAAGGCACGGTATTATCTCCGGTACTATACAACATCTATGTAGCGGACATCCCACAACCGCAACGACAGACTTTTAAACTAGGACAATTCGCAGACGATACTATACTCACTGCAACAGGTCAAGGAATACGGACACTCGCTATACAACTGAACCAATCCCTAGCCCGACTAGTAGCATGGCTCGATCAATGGAGACTTACAATTAACACAGACAAAACACAAGTCATGCTACTGAAGCCACGACGCTACCCATCAATCACGCAACGTAACAGAAATCGCATACGAATTAGGAATACAAGACTTGACTATCGAAACGAACTGACGTATTTAGGCGTGACTATAACCAGAAAACTGACGCTAACTAAACAAATTCCTAAACTTAGACAACGAATTATTCTTGCGACGAAACTACTACACAAACTAACCGGGCGCCCACGCGAACGAGCCAGCTGCCTCCCGAAAACCAACATCATCATATATAAATCCTTTATCAGACCAGCCATCCTATACGCCTCACAACTTTACACCCGATTACCTGCCTCTAGCCTCAGCGGCTTAAGTGCCACGGAAAGGAGACTAATCCGCAGAGCCTATCTCCTCCCCCGCAACACGTCCAACGCAGCTACCTACAGATTGACAAAAATCACCCCACTAACAGAATACATACGCCGCAAAAATATCCAATATGTCCATAAAGCCGTCCATAGACCTTACTCCCAACATTTCTTCGTACCACCACCACCGGTAAACCCGACAATCACAATTTCAAACCTATACCAGCAATACGTCCAACACAGACACCAACCCCGACAACCAAATCCCATTAGGCCCTAACAAAGCGGATATAACTAAGTTAGTCGACAAGACGATGACACAAATTAGACTCACGAACACACAAACTGACACAACCACCCGACAGCGGAGGTGATGGCGGCGCTGGACGTCGGACCCGGCAGAGTCCTCCACTGAAGAAGAAGAAGAAAAAGAAGAAGAACAACAACACACTCCTCCAAACCAAGCCTCCCGAACCCACCAGCTGTGCGGCTCGTTGTGACAATATCTACGAATATATAATATCGCAACCCGAAGAGGGCACTTAAGTCCCTAAAGCGGGCAGCCCCTGTAGGGGCTAATACCAACTTAGTTAGTTAGTTAGTTTCCCATAGAGAGGAGTTCGGGTTTAGCTTCCGAGCAGAGAAGACGTGAATTTTTCAATTCGTGTCTGCTATCCCGTGCTTTTTACTTTTTTTCTAGGTTTCCGCAAGGAGTCAACTGCGATGAGCAGCGCGAGTGGTGGACAACCTCCCCCCGCATCGACCAGTGGCCAATCAGGGCCGACCTTGGCAACCACTCGACCAGCAGCGACGGCGAGGAAGAAGAAGAAGCGCTCTCGCCCGACAGTACCAGCTGCGGAGACGACCAGACCAGCCTAGCGAACTTCAAGGACGCCACTAGCGACCGACCGTCCCTTACCGACCAGCTACCAATCTCTCTCCCAGTGGACCGTGGATCAATCCAACCGATCTCTCATTGTGAAGTTCGGCAATCCCGATATCCTCTCATCCTTCCCAATCACTGACGACTATTCCGGTACCTCAACCATCCTATCATCGACCACCTACGCCTTCACTTTTACAGACCGCGGCCAGCTGCAAAAGTTTACTTCCAAACTACCTCCAACGACCTTCGGCCTGGACGCAGTTTACGAGACGCCACCGACCTCGACAGAAAGACCACCATGGCAACTGCCCGACGACCCACCACCACCAGTTCTCGAACCAACACCTTCTTCGAGTAGGACCACGCGGCCCTCAGAAGGGCCATCTGACCTTGGATCGGACAGCTCACTCAGCGAGGGTGAACTGACGAATACAACAGGCGACACAACTCTAGACACAGAACGTGACAGCGCCCCGTGGAAAGTGACCAAATATCGAACAGTCCCCCGCAAGGTCAAACCAGCAGCACCCGGTTCAATCCCGGCTGCCACCCAGGCCCCACCCCCGACATCCAAAGCCGCCCCTACTCCCCTGCCATCATCCTCCCCAGCCATTGGTCCCTCACTTCCAACCACCAGCCAATCCGACCGACCGACTGTACAAGTCAAAATCACCCGCCACACGACTGACAACAACAACCCACTATTCATAAGACGACTTATACAGACGAACAACTTAGATATTGACCAGCCACGACAATACTGGGCTTATTCCAGCTTGACAACGACGTTGACTTTCACAACGCTACAAGACGCTGAACGTTTCGTGCAAACGATACCAGCCACGACTTTCGGCCCGTCAGCTGAACTCCACATCCATTCACCAATGAAGACACAACGACCAATCAGACAAAACAAGGAACTTAGTGTCGTCATGAAAAATGTTGGCACGCAAATTCCTTTGGACGACCTTGGACAGATACTCGGCGAGAAGTATCAGGGAATTAAGCGACTGGACCGCATCACAGCGGCAGGAAGCGATACCCCGACACAACTAGTACGAATCACTGTGACTGACACACGGACGGCAGACGCATTACTCATGGGAGTGAACATCTGGGGACGTGTATATAAGGTCGAACCTTCACGAGAATCAGTGTTTCACCGCCCATGCCTAAACTGTGCCCAGTACGGACATACCAGAGACGCCTGCACTAACGCAAAGACTTGCTTTAAGTGCGGCAAGAACCCCGACGTGTGCAAACACCACCCGGCCCTGCAGGTTAAATACTGCGCAACGTGCAATACTGCAGACCATTACACAGGACAAGCACGATGCCCTAAGTACCCACGCAACACCACCACCACGAAACAAGTACCTACACATGTCCCAGTCCGACCACCAGCACCGAAACCAACAACCATACCTAAGCCATCAGACACCACCCTGTTTCCCCCCCTCCCCCCTCCCACGACAATATCCTACGCACAAGTGACACAAAAGACGGAGCAGAGACAGAACACGAACCAAGGACCCACAGAGACACGACTACCCGACATAACACCGAGCACGAGCAACAACGAACCCGCAGACACAACGCATCCCAACGCAACCTCCCCCTCCACAATTGAGAATCTGGTCGAAATGGCAATTCGATCAGCTTTGAAAAAAATGGAGTTATACCTCGAACAACGACTGAACCAGATAGAAGACAGACTTGCAACTTTTGCCATCTCCCTACTAACCACGGACGCACAGCCACTAAAAAGACGCAGACGACTAACAGCAGCCAATCAGGCAGCGAAAAGGATCCTGAATAAGAGAGTGCTACACCACTTCTTAAACAATCAGATCCAAATTGATCTCGCACCATTCATGACACGAAACACGCAAGACAGACAGACAGTAGACCAAACAAACACGCTGACAAATATACTAAATTAACATGGGACACATCATTAGACATGACATGACGATACTACATATGAACATTCGTCACCTGTAGTCCAACAGGGCCGAACTGACGCAACTACTAAACGAATTAACGCCCGACGTAATAGCACTCAACGAAACGCACTTAGGGCAACAAGACAAATTCACGCAAAGAGGCTACACGATCTTTCGACGAGATCGGAACAGACGTGGAGGGGGCGTGGCACTGATGTGCCGAGACACGCTCCCAGCATCTCACATTAACCATCCCCCGCAATTCAACCATATTGAACACGTCACCATTAAAATACATATCACTAATTTTCCCCTATACATCACCTCAATCTATCTTCCGCCCGACGCAAACTTCCCACGCGACTTTTTTACCCACATAGACACCTATCAGAAGTCAATTATCATTGGTGACGTAAACGCGCACCATAAAGACCTTGGTGACGATCGTAACAATCGCGCAGGCTCATACATACTCAACTTCATCAGAAATTCCAACCACCATCACATTCTCACAGGCCCTACAAGACTACCAGACCAGAGACAGCACTACAACACTACTAAACCTGACAAAGTACTTGTATCCACTCACATCTCACATAGAATTAATGACATCACTACAATAGCGCCATTAGCAAATTCAGACCATTGCCCCATTTTCGTCAATATAGCCACACGACACTGGACACCCACAACACAACCCCGAACTAGAACAGTATACAAGTACCAACACGCAGACTGGGAACTATACAGAAACTACATTACTGACAACTTACCGCAGCCCACGGATATCAATAATATGGAATCCCTAATTAGGGTAGACGAACTGCTACTACAGGTGACGAATGAAGCACGACTACGGGCGGTACCACACAGACAAAAGACCACTACAAACAAACGTGAACTACCGCCAGACATAATAAGACTAATCAGGACCAAGCGACGCGCACATAGACTCTATATGCGTACACGAACAGACGATGACCGACGCCTATACAGAGGCCTACAAAACGATGTCAGGAACGCTATAACGGACTTTGAAGCTAACAAACGACTAAGGCTAGTCACCAGCCTAGACAATAACCTACGCCACGATCCTGCCAAATTTTGGAAATTACTTAAGAGACTCAGAGGCAACACCATCCCCCAATATCCAATCAAACTTAACAACAACTACGTTTTCAACACGACAGACAAACTAGAAGCATTCCATGACAGACTACAAGAGATACATAACCACCAAGACAGACCGGAATTCGACCACGCCCACTACCAACGCATCACTGACACAGTCCAAGCGAGACCTGACCTATATTTCCCCCTCGACGCACCAGCTGTGAACGGGGCAGAGAACCCGCTCACAACAGACTTCACGATAGAAGAAACACGACAAACAATACTAAAGACAAATAACAAATCACCTGGACCCGACTGCATACCGAACGTCCTGATAAGACAATATCCCGACCAAGCCATTGAGTTTCTAACAGCGATCTATAATGCTAGCTTGCGCCGCCGAGGTGGAAGCATGCACATATTTTGCTGTTTCCGAAACCCGTTAAGGATCTGACAGACCCGGGCAATTATCGCCCCATTAGTCTCACAGTTACAATCTGTAAGATTATGGAACGTATGATCAACCGACGACTACTAAACTACCTAACAGAGAATGACATAATACCAGACACCCAAGCCGGGTTCAGACCAGGAGTAGACATTGTCGACCAAATACTTAAAATTATCACACCAATCGAACTCGGCTGGACACGCGGAATGACATCGATAATGGTGGCATTAGACATGCAACGGGCATTTGACTCTGTCTGGCTTGACGGGCTCCGTTACAAACTCCACAACACAGGAATGCCGCACATGATGATTAGATGGCTATCGGACTTTATCCGCGACCGCACGGCGCAAGTGAAAATCAACGATTCACTCTCTACGCCCATCACAATACGTGGGGGCGTCGCCCAAGGCACGGTATTATCTCCGGTACTATACAACATATATGTAGCGGACATCCCACAACCGCAACGACAAACTTTTAAACTAGGACAATTCGCAGACGATACTATACTCACTGCAACAGGACAAGGAATACGGACACTCGCTATACAACTGAACCAATCCCTAGCCCGACTAGTAGCATGGCTCGATCAATGGAGACTTACAATTAACACAGACAAAACACAAGTCATGCTACTGAAGCCACGACGCTACCCATCAATCACGCAACGTAACAGAAATCGCATACGAATTAGGAATACAAGACTTGACTATCGAAACGAACTGACGTATTTAGGCGTGACTATAACCAGAAAACTGACGCTAACTAAACAAATTCCTAAACTTAGACAACGAATTATTCTTGCGACGAAACTACTACACAAACTAACCGGGCGCCCACGCGAACGAGCCAGCTGCCTCCCGAAAACCAACATCATCATATATAAATCCTTTATCAGACCAGCCATCCTATACGCCTCACAACTTTACACCCGATTACCTGCCTCTAGCCTCAGCGGCTTAGGTGCCACGGAAAGGAGACTAATCCGCAGAGCCTATCTCCTCCCCCGCAACACGTCCAACGCAGCTACCTACAGATTGACAAAAATCACCCCACTAACAGAATACATACGCCGCAAAAATATCCAATATGTCCATAAAGCCGTCCATAGACCTTACTCCCAACATTTCTTCGTACCACCACCACCGGTAAACCCGACAATCACAATTTCAAACCTATACCAGCAATACGTCCAACACAGACACCAACCCCGACAACCAAATCCCATTAGGCCCTAACAAAGCGGATATAACTAAGTTAGTCGACAAGACGATGACACAAATTAGACTCACGAACACACAAACTGACACAACCACCCGACAGCGGAGGTGATGGCGGCGCTGGACGTCGGACCCGGCAGAGTCCTCCACTGAAGAAGAAGAAGAAAAAGAAGAAGAACAACAACACACTCCTCCAAACCAAGCCTCCCGAACCCACCAGCTGTGCGGCTCGTTGTGACAATATCTACGAATATATAATATCGCAACCCGAAGAGGGCACTTAAGTCCCTAAAGCGGGCAGCCCCTGTAGGGGCTAATACCAACTTTGTTAGTTAGTTACTGTTTCCTTATGAGGGCCATTATTTAATATGAATACTCCCCTTCACACAGACTCCAACCGGATTGGTATCAAGGTCACAGCCCCCAACCCCTTGCAAGGACGCGTTTTGCGTATCTTTTAAAATTTTTTCCTCCCAATTCTCTTTCGATTTTTCGATTTTTCGATTCCTTATCCAACAACTGCTCTGAAGATGGCCACAACACAGCGGTCGAAACGTCAGCCAGTAACACCAAGACAACGCGGTAGAAGCCCTGAAGTTTATCCACACACCATGTACACCAGCCGCGGAAGCCTACGCGAACACTTACTATTACGAGTAGGGATGTGACAAACGGTTATTTTCTTGTAACTGTTATAACTGTCTCCGTTACTTTTGTTTAGTAGTTATAAATAACGGTTATAAGTAACGGTTACAATTTCCTGCCGGAGACAAAATAGCAGAAGTTATATTTAACGGTTAAATAACTAGCAGAGGCACACAAGCAGTTAGTTATCCACGAACAAGTTATATTTGAATATTAAATAACTTACATAATGATTGAAAACGTTGACAAGTACATTATTTTGTAGCAGAAATACTGTACCATAAAATATTGGTTTGATTGAACTTCAAAAGTAAAAATATTAACAGAAAGGACAGTAGTGAAGATTTCAGCACTCGTAACAAACACATAATAATAATAATAATAATAATAATAATAATAATAATAATAATAATAATAATAATAATAATAATAATCATCATCATCATCATCATCATCATCAACAATACGCCACAGAACCGACGTTATTTAACAAACACAATCATGAATCATATTATATCTCAAATATTATGTACCGGTACATTATGAATTTATTTATTATAATAAATACGCATATAGCGTAGATGAGTGATTTTCAACCAGAGGTCCGCTTCCACCTGAGTATCCGCACAGCTATTAATGGGGGATCGCGAACAAAATAATAATAATAATAATAATAATAATAATAATAATAATAATAATAATAATAATAATAATAATAATAATCATCATCATCATCGTCAATACGCCACAGAACCGACTGTTATTTAACAAACACAATCATGAATCATAATATACCTCAAATATTATGTACATTATGAATTTATTTATTATAATAAATACGCATATAGCTTAGATCAGTGATTTTCAACCAGAGGTCCGCGGCCACCTGAGTATCCGCACAGCTATTAATGGGGGATCGCGAACAAAATAATAATAATAATAATAATAATAATAATAATAATAATAATAATAATAATAATAATAATAATAGTAATAATAATAATAATCATCATCATCATTATTATCAATACGCCACAGAACCGACTGTTATTTAACAAACACAATCATGAATCATATTATACCTCAAATATTATTCTTATTATGAATTTATTTATTATAATAAATACGCATATAGCGTAGATCAGTGATTTTCAACCAGAGGTCCGCGGCCACCTGAGTATCCGCACAGCTATTAATGGGGGATCGCGAACAAAATAATAATAATAATAATAATAATAATAATAATAATAATAATAATAATAATAATAATAATAAATAACTCTTGATCTTCAAAATAGCTCCACCGATGCGATGATTTCTCAAACAGAATAGCACAAACTGGAACCTGTCCCTTATTTCATAGATTTGCCGATAGTTTAATTGTCATTAAACTGGACAAGTGGGAGATTGTAAGCTACTTCTTTCACAAGTGACAATGTCATTCATTACACTGAAGTCTCTTACAGCTTCCGCACTGCTAATGGTGATGTAATTCGTGATTTATTTTGGCTTTGGCTGTAGTGAATGACAAAAGGGCAATTTTTTCCTATTAAATTATCCACAAAATCTCGGAAATCATAATAAGCTGTAGAGAGTCTCCAACAAGCAGTGCAAAAGCCACTAAATTTCTGTATTTTCAATCGATCGCTTTAGCAGAATGCAGAATAATAGCTCATTACCTAAATTGGAAAAATGCGTTTGATTGATTTTTCCTTGCGAGTTATTTTAACAAAGATCTTGGAACCAATATAAATATTTAACAAAGGGCTCGCGCGAGCCTTTGCGAGTGCCCTCCAGCACATCCCTGGCTGTGGTACAATGTTGGTGACTTCAGAACGTTGGGGGGGGGGGGGGATAGTAACTGAATAGTATGGATTTGTGTCACATAGTTTCATTTTAATATTAGACAGGTTTTCTAAAATGTACCTTGTTATCAGTTTACTTTTTGTATTTATTCAGTGCTAACGTATATTTTTTAAATTTTCTTTTGAGATTTAGGAAGCCAAAGCCTCTCCCTGACCTACCCAATTGCTTACGCCCATGAAAGCATTGTAAAAGGATAAGATATGACGACTTCATAGAAGTGCAGACAAAGTCTAAGAAATTATTTAAAGTAGTTTTATCGGTACCTATATAAACAAGCTCCAATTCCCCCCCCCCCCCACGATATTGAAAGGCTAGATCCACCTTTGAAATTAGTAGGCCCCTAATGCGACAAATCATGCAATAATAGTTTATTTTAAGTATTTGAAAACTTTATATTATTACGAAGGACATCAATAGCTTATGATATATAACAAACTAAATTGATTTATTCATCATGACTAACTTTTGTGATGGTTTAGTTTGCATATACACATTCCACTTCTGGTGGAAATATTTTATTAAGAGAATAGCCCTTTTTAATACATTTTCTTACAGATTTAATAACAGTAACATTGTGAAATATCACATTTTCCATACTGTACTGATCAGAACCGTGCTCTGAGTACTGTGCTTTAGGGAACGGACTTAGTTGATATTTTTGCAACCAGATGGTGAAACACATTAGTAATGCCGCGCTATCTCGTGGACCGGTTGAATACTACGTAATGACGTTATTTTAACTAGTTTCTTTTGCAGAAGTTAAATCCAGACGAAAGTAACAGTGTAACAGCGAGTAACTAGTTATTTCGTGTCCAAGTTATTTTTGTAACCGTTACAATTAAGTAACTGTTACAAAGTAACTACTACGTTATTTTTCGCCCATCCCTAATTACGAGTGTCTATGAAATGAATTCCCGTTCAGTGTTTGCAAAACTATCTTGGAGTATTATTAATTAATAAAGACATTTATTTTACAGAAATAATAGAAATTCTATAGCTACTTAAATGTACAATATCATTTTGTTATATTTTTATTTATCAGTACATCAAAACGAGGTTTTATGCTGTTGGCAGCTGAAAGGAACAGTAGCCTACTGATCGTAACGAAACATCAGTTACAGATGTTCGATGTGGCTTTATTAAAGTCGATTATAGAAAACAGTTACTCACAAATATAAATGTTGTGCCAAACATAGCAATCATTTTCACAGCCAACCTGTGTAGTCGTGAATATTATTGCTAATGTTTAGTCTTATAAAACTCAACCAGGCTAGTAGTATTATTCCAACGATCTTTAGTCCTTAGGTCACATTGAAGATCAATAAGTTCGAGCTGTAAATCGTTAAATGTTAAATGTTATGTTCCGTCTTTTAGATTCCTCCATACTGTACTGTAGCAGTAGGTAAGCAATGTGAAACAGTTACTGAGAATAGGCCTACACACTGCACTCCACTAGATAGCTGAGTGGTCGTTTCCCTCTCCTCTACCTATAACAAGTCTATGTCATTCTGTCGTATCTTCCTCTCCGTTTCGGCGAGCGGCAACCACCGCTCTCCCGCTCCGAAGGAGCGCGCGCGCTCGTTGAGAGCTGTTTGTCCAGGCCTGTTGTAATATATAATTTTTATTTTTAATATATAATTTTTTCTTGACTGCCTCCGTGGTCTGTTGGTCAGTATGCTGGCTTACAGATCTGGAGGTCCCGGGTTCGATTCCCAGGCTCGGCTCTCAGTGAGTTTTTCTTGAAGAAGAAGAAGAATTACCTGGGTGTCTAGAGTCTGGAAATTTGTATGAATATGGGTGGGATTTTGAGTGTACCGGGTTAATATTAATTAACCAATCATCAATATATAATATATATACAGTATATATATATATATATATATATATATATATATATATATATATATATATATAAAATACATTAGAACTGTCGCTGGGCAGTTACCTGAACACACGTTTCAGTGTCACATTGTTGACAAGTAACTCCATCTGTTAGCACAACCATAAAGCATCTAATAGATGCTATAGAGTTACCAACAACGGGGGGGGGGGAATTTCTATTATTTTAACAATTACTTCGATTCACATTACTGCAATTGTTTGATTCTTAAGCTAAGGTTTTGCTATGGTGATCATCGCCGAGCGAACAACGCTGCTCGATTAACTATACGTGTAAATATACGGAACTGGTTTGTTTACAACATTCAGCGCGGACTGCAGCGGTCTGCGTTAGCGTTGATCGTTCTGGATTAATTTGGCTTCAAATTAACAGCGAAGATTGCCGTTCATTCAGAAAACAAACGAATGACGATAACACAATATGGCTGCAAAACATAGTGTATTTAGCAATTATTTCTCATAAATAAGTGATGAAACTTTATTTAATCAAGTTTCCAATCATCATGCCCTGTACGATATGATATGACTTCCAAAAAATACACATAAAACGGAAATGTTGTGGAAGGAAGTTGGTGAAATTGTAGGCAAAATTGGTAAAATATATATCAGTCTGTATTTCAATACAGGTTAATTCTATGTATACTATTCCAATACAGTAGGGAAGGAATAATTAAAATACTATCTATTTTTAAAGACAGTGTTTATAAAAAAAAATAAATTTAGTGTTGTTAGAGCGGGAACGTATATATAGAGTGTAAAGAAAATATCTTTCTCGAAATTTCAACCTCTAATAACGACGATTAATGTAACCAGTTTCTTGTTTTATTCTAAAATCCTAATGGTGTATGTTTTGAATTAGTTGTAAGCTAAATAGCTTGGACAAAAGCTTGAATATTGTAACCACTATAATAACGAACGATGTAATTAATTTTGACACAGATCGCTCGGAAAATAATTTAAATGTACTGTACGTCTGTGATTAAAGTGACATAAGTACAGCAATGTATCTCACTGATCACTGATATCATTTAGCTCTTCGTTATTTATGAGAAAAATAAACCTTAAACTGGTTACGCTAAATGATTCAGCATAATTATTGCCTCCAAACTTAGTGAATCTTTCTGATGGCATAATATTTTCAATAGGAGAGACGACGATGTTCGCTGTAAAGGAAACGGCTTAGCTGACGTTGTTCGCTCGGCGATAATCGCCATACCATAGCGAAACAGCTTTAGAATTACATGTAACTAAACTTGTGTTCATTTTGCTCTTATTATTATTATTATTATTATTATTATTATTATTATTATTATTATTATTATTTTTATTATTATATTGTTCCTGTATTTCTGTCATTCTTATATTTGCTGTATTGTCGGCCTGGTTGGCGCAGTTGGTGTAGCGCTGGCCTTCCATGTCCGAGGTTGAGGGTTCGATCCCGGGCTAGGTCGATGGCATTTAAGTGTGCTTAAATGCGAAGGCTCATGTCAGTAGATTTACTGACATGTAAAAAACTCCTGCGGGACAAAATTACGAAACAATATTGGCAGATTAAAACCCTGTTAAAGTTGGTATGACGATTGTCACTGCGGTCTGGATCCGTATCTCGTATAGGCTACGTACGAATACGGATATAGACGGCGGTGCACATTCTGACCGCTCGTATCTAAAGAACAACACATACGAACTAGTTTATTTATGAAACGTTTTGTCTAGTTTTGTGAAAATATGACTGATAATCTCGAAGAAATTTCAATCTTAATTTGTTGTTATATTATGATGAACTGTTTTGTTTAAAACACTGGTGAATTTTCTGATAAATATAATGAAAACAATGTTCGGTTATAATTGTTGTTAGGCTATATGATGAATTATTTTGTATAAAACCCTGTTAAAGTTGGTAAGACGATTGCCACTGCCGTCTGAATCCGAATCTCGTATAGGCTATGTACGCAGGCCGCTAAAGTTCAATTTTTCGGACTAATAACAGTCCGAAAAGCAACTGTTTCAGAGAGCATATATTGAAAAAATATTTATTTTTGTTGGGATGCATAATATAACATTATATGCTTTCATTTAGGTCTATGAGTGTTTTTAATAACAGTTCAACAAAATAAATACACAAGATGATTAAAGGACTGATTTGTTTAGAATCGCGTAAAATGAGGAAGTAGGCCTATGTGTCATATTCGAAACACACACTTTTAGTGGAAAATTATATTTCATTTTGTTTTTAGATATCGTACTGACCTTCCCATATGGGCAGAATCCCAGGACGTATGCAAGGGTTTCGTGCTCTCTACGGCAATGCCTGCAGAGGATATCGTCCTAAGATCTGTCCGGTAGGAAACGCACCGCACAGACAATGGCTGTCATTTTTATAGTTTCTCTACATTCGGAGCACGATAAGCCACGGTGATCGCTAGGGCCCGCATTTCCAAACAAATGATTATTTTTATGTAATTTTGTTACACTTCTCAAACTTTGTAAATATTCGTTTTATGACTTATAGATTTCAAATAATCGTACTTTTTCCGTACATGTTTGCATGTTTTGGTCTTTTTCGGGAGTGAATTCATGCATAGTGCATATTTTCAGGATTTAAATTTTATAGAACACATTTAATAGAACACTTTTATATATTGTATATTATGATCTTTTTTCTGGCTTCAGCGCATATATTATGTTAACTTACATAATAATGCTTTTCATGAATGTTGCTTCGTAGAATGAGGTATTTCCACGGTAGGTCTATTTGTCTGTTGACAAAGAAATAAAATAAAATAAAGCTACCGGCAACATGGTTCCGTGGAATCCCACCTGACACCTAGTCTTTGAACTTTCCACTAAACTTTTCCTTTGTTACACTGAAATTTCCAGCCCCTAACATCTCTCGCTCTTTACAAGCCGGGGGTCAAAATATTGAGAGAAAGGAAGACGGAAGAAGCATGCTTGTAAACTGCAATTTAGTATACTTTTGTGTAGAATTGTGAAGTGTTGCTACAGCTCCTGTTAGAACTGCAAGTAAAGATCTTGTATGAAAATGGATTGAGGGAAAGGAATTTCTAAAGACGGACAGTGACGTAGTTTATTGTGATTGTTTACTAAAGACGTAGGCTACTGTAAGTGCATGATGTACTTTTGCATTTCGGGGCGCGTGATAGCATCACTGTTAAGGCGTAACGCTATAAAGTCGGAAGGTCGCCGATTCCATTCCCGGTAGGGACATGATCATGCAGAAATACAAAACGTCGTTGTACCTGCAATAACTCCTATGTGACATATTTATCGATTTTCAGATTTTTCTCTATTAAAGAACTTAAATAGTGATACAGCAAATAATAAAATATCCTATATGTAATTATATTTCTTTGTTTCGAAAATTTAAGAATTCACAGTCTCCTATGTACGGCTGCCACAGGATGAATAAATGTGTTTTTTCTTCCTACTGAAAAATTTTATATTTTGCACATAGGAGTTACTGGAGGAACAACGATGAAAAGACTTACAACTCGACCTTACTTTGTACTAAATTTCTTCGCTTAAGTAAACATCTATCACTTCTTGTGACGTACAAAGATCATTTTCTGTGTTCAAGCACGTCCTTCAGATAAACACATGATCTCAATTAAGCCAAGACAATTTTGAGAAATTAGTTGTAGTACGTTGTTTCAAAAGAAAATGAAAATGAAACATACTGTAGAACTCAATTTTGATACTGTATATTTTTACTGTATTCTCACTTCATTGTGCATGTTTTGTCATATAATAATAGTGCATTAATGCATGCGTGTGTTAGTATTTGACAGTGCATGGAAATCCGGGCTCTGGTGATCACGAATCCACCTATTTGCAGGTCTACGTATACTCCTTATAAAGGGCGACACCTTTTCCTTTATGGGGAACTTTTCCCCATAAGATAGATTCTTGTTCCCGTAATTGACATCGGACTTTCCTTGCGTCAGATAGGAGAGACTATTAGGATTAGTGGTGAATGTCAAGATCTGTCATGCAGCGTAAACTTTCCTGTTGAAGCTCCCTCAGTTGATTCACATAGATGTTACCGTTTTTAAAAGAACATTACATATATTAATATGTTGTAACCTTGTTTACCAGAACGCACAAAAGAGTCCTAGACATTTGTACAGGGACATCATTTTATTTTTACTTCAATTTTTATTGTACCTGAGTTTTTTAATGTACTTCACTCCCACTCCTTCTACTAATGAAGTTCAACCGTCCTCCACACAGATATAAGACCGCATATAGTCATAGTAGCCTTACGGTTGTAGTAAACAGTACGTTCCAAAAATACGTTCGCATTTTCCAGTGACGAAAGAGATTTCAATACTGAATCATTTTCGCACAGATACTGTCGTCCATTTGCCTACGTCATATCCCGGTTTCCCCCACCAGCATTTATTCGCCAGCTAGTGGCTGGGCTGTCTTAGCTCTTTTCTAAGAACATTAACTTAAGGAATTGGACGTCTACGTAATATTATACGACTGTTTAAAGTAACTTAAGTAAAAGGGCCCCGTTAACTAATTAATTGTCACGTGATTTCCTCCCTTTCTACGACCCTACGACGTAACTACTTGGACGGACAGTAGAATGTATGTCTGAGTAATTTTATCTTTTCGGATCGGGCAGAAGTGAAGATTGAATTTACAGTACGTAAGGTACTCTTTTATAGAGTAGATACAGAATTATTTCAACGTGAGTAACTAGTACGAAAGACGAAACTGGTAATAGGGATTAGGTACAATAGTCTATAGTGCGATAATATGCATAATAGAACTGAAGCCTGTATCGAAATGAACGGCCACCATTTTCAAAAATGTGTTTAAATATCCATATTATGATTATTTTTCAATTTCACTTCATTCTCTATATTGTACGCTAATGTGCTGTAGACAGTATAATATAGACTGCATAATGAATACGTCCACATGGACAGCTCAGTTCTTGAGTAAAAACACTCATTGTTAATACTGTACTGTATTTTGATTAAACAAAAACCTAATGAAAATGATCAAACTCAAAAGCGCGATATTTCCTAGTTTACGTAAATGGATGAACTACTTTTCTTCCCTCCTATACCTAGTAAAGTGATTTGTTTGTATATTACGCCAGTATCATCGAACTCCAGTCGTGGAAGGGAGTAGCAAACGGCGTTGATCCAGAGGTATAGCCAGGTTAATATTGAAAATTTTAGTAAAAATAAAATGATGTCCCTGTATTTGCGGTCGGGAACGTCTATTGCTGGGATTCAAAACTGAGCATCAGTCGTGGCATACGTCACAAGCCGGATTACGTCATTTATCTTTTCCCTAATTCCACGGATCATTCACATGAAAAGATAGAGTGGGTTTGTATCCACTGTCTAATGGTGAAATTCAAGGCAAGCAATTTCGTTCGGAAAATTCCAGTTTAAAGAGCAATGAGGAAATTAATACGATCGCACATTTGATTTCCTTCCTCAGGTAATATAGCCTAATGTAACGAAACTGGTTAGGGGGGATATTCAGAGATCTGGCGCACATTGTGGTTAAGGCAAAGCTAATTACAGGATTGATTTTCCTTTATATTCACATGAGATCTATATGGCCAGTTTCACTTAAACTAGAAGTTATGTACAGTAGTGGCAAAAAACCGATTCGACCCTTGTGGCTGATTTCAGGGCCTTGTTCACTCCAGAGCACGACAGACTGGTAACTAAGACTTTCGTGGTTCGAATCCTGCCTGGGAAGGAAACCTTTTTTTTTTGTTCCCTATTCAAATTTATTCCCAATACTTTTCGATTGCAGCGATATTTTACTACTTAATTGACTTATTATACCCAGAACATGAATTTTGCCAGCAATCGAAAAGTATTGGGCATAAATTTGGGGGAAAAAAAAAAAAAAAAAAAATCCTTCCCAGGCAGGATTCGAACCACGAAAGTCTTAGTTACCAATCTATCGTGCTCTGGAGTGAACAAGGCTCTGAAATCAGCTACAAGGATCGGTCCGGTTATTTTTTCCACTACTATCCTTTCATACCTACTTTAAAAATGTTATGAATGGTTTAATCTTTACATACAATCATATTATACAAACCTAAATACCATTAAAAGAATAAGGTATTTAATATGATTGTTTATAGCAATATGTTGTGAAGGGAAGTATTAATAATTTTTATTCATGACTAGAATGAAACTCGAGCAGGAGGAATAGAGGAGTACCTACGGAAACACCGAGGAAGATGAAGATTGGGAATCTGAAGACGGTGTAGTCCCTTATAAATAGATAGAATGATGTTTACTGACATTTCCTAATCTACTAAGACAACAAATGTATGTTTTGTTTAAATATTTAGTATCGTCAGTTCACTTTAACTAATTAAATTTAAGTGACAAATTGTAAATTTATATATTTCCAATTGTTTTTACTTACATATGAACGTATTGTATTCGTTTACATATCATTAGATATACAATGAATTTAACCTGAATTTGTTGGTTAAATTTAGCGTTATAATTATTGTAATCGGAAAATTAATATTTTCGTCATTTTCTTCGCGATCACCAGTTTGTTCCAGTTGTCCACATGGTTGTGGACGAATCACGGAGACGTCATTCAACTCCCGTGGATTGTTGAGGGGAAACCAATGTTTTTCCCATGCTTCCACCCCTCTGTCTGTCTGTTCTGCATCCCTAGTCTATTGGTAATTGCAAGATTTCCTTGAGTCCACTTTCAAGAAGTTTGTTACAATCAGTTAAAAACTTTTAGGAATTTTCTTTTGTGGAACTTTTTGAAACGGACAGATAAAAGTAAGTTAAGCGACAGTGAACAGTTTAACAGGGTAAATTTTGGATCAGCCTGTAAGAAGGATTAGCTAACAAATGAAAACCTAGGCCTATGTTTCTTCCTAAAAATTCTCGAAACTGAAAATTTTCCAAATCAAATACTTTCTGCATACATTCAGCCGTTTTGGTAGCTAATTGGCAAAGCATTGCTTACGACGTTCGCGGACTCGAACTAAAATCTCGGCGATGGCGAAGTTGTACTTGTGGTGAACAAGGCTAAGGTTATGTGTGTTTTTCTCGGGGTTGTCCTATTTTTCGAAAGTTATGCTACCAACAATCTCCACAATTCCCCTTTTACCATCATCTCCAACTCGGAAAATAGGGCATATTCTATGTTTGCATGACTCCGAATCGATCGCCTGCTGTGGTGGGTGTTCCTTGTGGTTTGTCCTTGTGGCAGTGTTGTGAATTCTAGGCGACTCACGGAGGTATCGGAGTCGCCCAGGATCTTTACTTTCTCTGACGGGTGACGACTCATGTTTATCTGTATGGTGCGGTAGACCACCACCAGAGATAAAGTATACAGATCTGATTGCTGGAGAGTAATGCGTGGTGTGGCGGATGGTAGGGCCGACTTAGCCAGGTAGCAAAATTGGCACGGAACTCATTTCATCACGGGTGCACAAAAAGCATATTATTTGGACTGAAATGCTCAAGGATGCTCCATGTCCCGCCCGATAAGCACTTCTGTATCGCTATATCACAAGTTTATATACTGGTACTTCGTACAATTGAGAAGTGAAAAGAAAGAAATGAGATCAAAGGAGTAGAAATGAAGCGAAAGGCAAAAAAAGAAGAAAATTGAAGGTACAGAGCACGGGAACTGAAGGTGCCTGAAGAGCGAAAACACAAAATGAGTTATGAAAGTAAACAGCAGAAAGCGGTGAGGATGAAAGGGTAAGAGGCAGAGAATGAAGGAGATGTAGGACGGTCACTCACTTTGGCATAGAGCTCGAGCGACATGACGCCGAAGGGCCCCACAGTGATCTGAACGGGACGCTGGGCACGAGCCATGACGAAGCTGAGGGAGCGTTTGATTCCCTCAGAGTGGGCGATCCAGTCGCCGCAGTAGACCGATAGGCATATGTCCTTGCTGCTCTGCGATAGTCTATCGGCCAACCAGCAGAACCAGCCCAGCTCCTCAAGGACAAATATGACGAAGCTGACCTGGCGGGGCAGGTGCACCATGCTGTTTCCTGTCACCGTGATCTGGAAGCCCAGGAACGCGAGCAGCACGGATGCGGTAAGCACCACGGTGCATGAGACCAGGGACAGCATCGAGTTCAGCTCCACCACGCGTCTGTGAATCATGTAAACCTTAAGACTGGTTCACAATTAAATCTGAGCATGCACAATTAACTATTGTAAATGCTCACATTGAAATACATTTATTTTAACAATATTAACAATTTCAAAGGCCGTTTCGGCTTCTACAACCAAAAATTAATATGAATTGATATATCACACCAGATGCAAAATGGCTTTTAACCAGTGTAATAATAATAATAATAATAATAATAATAATAATAATAATAATAATAATAATAATAATACAGTAAAACCTTGCTAAATCGTACCCTCTATAAAAAGGAAACCTGCACAAACGAAAAATAAATTTGGGAACGGAATGATTTCCTATGTAAAATAATGCTTTAAAACGGAAAACTGTCTAACGCGAAAACGGAATAATTTTTGGCCATCATTTAGATTAAAAAAAAACTGACTAAAAAGGGTAATTTTAAGTTTAACTATTGCTAAATTCTTTCAAACCATTTTTAATTTTGCGATAATACTATACGAAGCATGACATAATTTTTTGTGTGACTGTACGTGCAATGATCTGGAAGACTTTCGCTATTCTTTGTCAGGCGTTGGGGTTGAAAACCCTCTTGCATTCTCTTTCATTTACTCCCAGTTTTGTGCTAACAAGCCAATACAGTAATAAAAGGACAGTGCGAGTAGAATAAAACTGTGAATAATAATTGTAGTGTAGTGTCAATTTAGTTTCACATTTCCGTTTAGTTATTCTGAATTTTTTGTTAACATGCCAATACAGTGTTAAATAACAGTGCGAATAAAGTAAAACTGTGCGATTTAATAAAAAAAGCCTAGATAACCAGTTCCATTATGGAGGAGTGGCTTCATAATTTTAATGGTGCAATGAAACGTCAAGGTCGAAAGGTCATACTGTTTTTATACTATGCTACTTGGCAACCGAGGATTAATTTGTCTAACTTGAAGTTAATCTATTTTCCATCAAACACAACTTCAGTTAAACAACCGATGGGTCAGGGCGTAATTTACACTCTGAATTGATGCAGGATGCGAAGGAAATTTACAACGTTCCCTTAAAAAAAAGTCGCGGCAATGCGCTTTAAAGGAAATGTGGGGGCCAAGAAACTAGGACGCAGTGAGAGGGGCAGAGAGAGGCGGGAGGGGTGGGTGGGTGGGTGGGTGGGTGGGTGGATGGATGGATGGATGGATGGATGGATAGGCAGGGCAGGGCAGGGCAGGGCAGGGCAGGGCAGGGCAGGGCAGGCCAGGCAGGCAGGCAGGCAGGCAGGCAGGCTTAAGTTTAACGTATAAAATGCAAATATGAAATATGTGCTCAATTAATACCATAATAACAATAATATTTTATAAAATGCAGTATGATTATCATTTAATAATATTAAAATATTTACACAATACTGTGAAATGTCAAGAATTCATCTGCAGAATAGAAAGTGTAAGATGTTAAGTAATTTTTTAGTTTTACCTTAAATAATGCAGGGTTTTGGCTATGATTCTTAATGTCTTCAGGAAGACTATTGAACATTTTTATCGCCATGTAACGTACTCCCCTTTTATAGCATGATAAATTTGATGATGGCGTATGAAAATCATTCTTTCTGCGGGTATTTATACTATGTATGGCTGAATTAGTTGGAAAATTGTCTTTATTACATAAGAGGAAATTTATTAAAGAGTATATATACTGATTTGTTAAGGTCAGAATCTCTAATTAAAAAAAAAAAACTACATGATTCTCCAGCCTTTGTTTCAACTATTATTCTAATGGCTCTTTTTTGTAATAAGAATATATTTTTACTATCTGCAGAATTTCCCCAAAATATTATTCCGTAGGACATAATGGAATGAAAATAGGCAAATATATATTGTCTTTAAGATACTGCTGTTTATAAATTGTTGTAACGACCTAATTGCGAAGTATTCTGAGCTAAGTTTGGGGGTTATTTCTTTAATATTATTTTTTCAATTTAATGTATTATTAATATGCAAACCAAGAAATTTGGTTGTTGATGTTTATAGTAGGGATATATTGTTGATAGTTGTGTCTAATGTTTCAGAGATTAAATTTGAAGTGGTTTTAAATTGAATTGTGTTAGTTTTGTTAATGTTTTGTGCTAGTTTAACCGGAAGTAACTCCGACTCTCTTATTTCAAATGGAACACCCAATATATTTTTTCTTTTGAATAATGCTCATTAAAGTACCCACACTTGATATTTCTCTACAAATTCAGTATTGCTAAATCAAGAAAACAGGAAAGTGTAGCTCTAACGAATAATACGAGTAAAACGCTTCTTTCGTTTACTGTAATTTGATTGTCCATTGTTTATATACATGGAAACATGTTTATTGATATAGACATATTATTTAAGGAATTGAATCTGACATTCTAGTGTGTAAAATAATTCTGTCTGATGTTGAGGGAAAGGGAAAGAATCCAAATTTTAATGATTATTGGCTATGAAGACAGAAAACGATCTCATCGAGAGGCGGCGAAATTATTTAATGGTATGCATCCGGATCGCAATCCAATTCCACATACAACAGTGACAAGGATCGTAAGGAAATTCACTGAAACTGGAAGCGTAAAGGACTTACCAAGATCAGGTCGCCTGAAAAGTGCAACTGATGATAATACTTCATTGGACGTTCTCTTCCGTGTGCAAGAAAATCCAAAAGTATCTACTACAAATTTGGCGTTAGAATCTAATATAAGCCAAAGTTTCGTGATGAAAATCCTTAAAATCAACAGACACAATTGCCGATACTGGTCAGATATAAATCCACAACGGATGGAGGAGAACCACACGCAGTAACCACAGAAAGTTAATGTTTTGGTTGGTAATATTGGTGACCATATTATTGGTCCTTTCTTCTTTTGGGAAACGCTAAATTCTAATAGATAGTTGGATTTGCTCCAAAATTAAGTAGTACCGGCCATCGCAAACTTGTTTCCACATCCAGTCAACCATCATCTACTCAGAGATGACATCTATTTCCAACAAGATGGAGCTCCAGCTCACTATGGACAGAATGTTCATGAGCATTTAGACCAGGTTTTTCTACAACGATGGATTGATAGGAGAGGTCCATAGAGTGGCCAGCTAGATCACCAGATTTATCGCCTTTGGACATATTTTGTGGGGCCATTTGAAGTCAGTAGTATATCGAGAAAGACCCAATAACTTAGAAGATCTGGAGCATCGAATAATGGAAGTGGTGTAAGATATTCCTAAATCCTGGTTAAATCATTCCTTAAATGGTTTCCATGGTAGACTGGTACATTGTCAAGCAGCTGAGGGCACCCAGGTTGAACATAGAATTTAGAAGGTGAGCTAGTTTTGTTTTAATTTTGTTAAGGAAGGAGTATTTTATTAATTTAATGTTCGATACACTTTTCTGTTTTCTTGATTTAGCAAGACTGAATTTGTACAGAAGTATCAAGTTTGGATACTTCTTGAAAACCTCTTAATGAGCATTATTCAAAAATAAAAAAGTATATTTCCTTCACTATTTAAACGAAACTAAAATCTATTTGAGATATTTCAAAAGAACAAGCCTTTAAGAACAGTTGGAAATTCCAAAGTAACAAAGAGATCACATAATTTGTTTAGGAAAATATTTCTAGAAACTTCAGTATGCAGGTGGCTAGTCTAAAACCATTAACTCTAATAGGGATGAGAGATGTAAAGATTGGCACAAAATGTATAGCATTTAAAAAAGATATGAGTGTCTTCTGCAACTAATTGGAAGCTTTGGTAAAACCCATTTTAGAAGTGTCTACACCTGCAATTTATCGTCATCCTTTCAAATACCTGTCGGCTGTCAGTCATCTTAATCCACCTATTGTGGCAACCGACAACAGGTCGGATTTGAGTTTCAAACTTCAACACAGCAATTTACATACATTTGAATACGAAAAAGCTAAAGTATGTAATTTTATGTAATATCACTAACAAGGGAAGTACCCCAGCTCGAACTGCTAAAACTGAGTGTAAATGCGTTTAAAATACAGAGCTGTGCCTGTTTTACCACCCATAAAGGTTTTTATCTGTAAAACTCCGCAGTCGTGTACAATCAATGTTTGAAGGATAATGAATCTATTGACTAGAGAAGCACAAATCGCTGAAGAAACAACACCGTGTAACAGACAGTTATGACAAGGAGATCCACAAAAGACATACAGTAAATGAGATATTATGTGGCAAAAAGCTACACGACATTTGTTTTAAATAATATACGAGTATATTAACATATGCAGTGCGTACCTGTCCGTATTTACCGAACTACAAGATGCTGTGTTGTGGTACGTTCTTCCCTTATTCGTCACAGAGTGCAAATGTGGGGTTTCAATGAAGTGATTAAAACACAACGGAATGGAACAGTATGCGCACTTGACAAGGGCAACAAGTGAACATGCTACATCATCTTCGGTGTATCCGCACTGCAATAGTTCAAAATCAAAAGCCACAGTGATCACACTATCAAATGATGGATCAGATATGTCAACTTCGTAACCGGACCTTCGCCACGAAATGTTGCAGAAAGTTGGTTGTAGATGACAGAGTGAAGGCGGATGATGAAATATTGATCATGTAACGTGACCTGTAGTTTGTCAATTTGCAAGCGCGCAAAATCAATAAAGTTTGTAAGTTTCTGACTAAAAAAATACATCGAGATGTTGGCAGTATCTGTAACGTAATATCCTTGTTGGGAAAACATTCTTCTATCAGACTGTAATCTTTGTCCTGACCAGGAATCACAAAGTAATAGACAGTTTTCACAAACATGTTCACCGAGGACCGAATGTTAAAAGCTTTTAATGTGCTCTTTGGTCATTTTTCCACTTTTACTCGCTTCAACATGGATGTTCCGTGGCCAAATTGCTGCTAGTTTCTTTGCAAACTGTGGACCAAACATCCCTGTGTTTCCTGCAAATGTAAAGCTTGTTGTCTAATCTATCACCCATGGACACAACCAATCTATTGTGTAACTGTGTGTGGAGCTGTAAAAAGACTGTAGCACACCAGCTGCTGATTTTCACCTCTGTTCAATAGTGTTGTAAAACTTAAAAAATTGGTCCTGATCACTATTACACACACGTTGCTTAACTATGTTTTTGTCTTTAATGAACATCTTCACATCTACCACAAATGTTTCTGCTTTGTGCCTAATAATATGGCCTTCTTCAATCCCTTTGCGCGCTATGAACGTAGTGATATGTCTGGACGAAACCTTATATTCTTCTTTGAAGGCACTGACGTAATGCAAGGAAGCTTCAAATTGTCCAGAGCAACTTCTCTAGCAGCTTCCAGAGCCCACGCTTGAATGTGCCAGTAGTGAACTACTGTTCATAGTCTCTGGCTCTGTCAAACTGTGCTCTTACAGTCTCTTTTACAGCCTTTAGATTTGATGTTTTGTTTCCCTTGAAGTGGCCCTGGTCTTGCATTTTGCGCGTCACATAATCCAAAATTACCTTGCAGTTGGATTTCAAACGAATGCAACTATAACGGTTCATTAGTTTCCTGTAAGAATTGTAACCGCGATTAAAATAATCATAAATATTGCCCAATGTTAGATCATCAAGACACTGTAGCACACTAGATCGTGATATTTTTGGGAGTGAAGGTAAGTATTCACTTTGACTTGTAGTTCCTTCATTTACTGGAGAGGACGTTCCAGAACTGTTGAAACTCTCATACCCATGTGCTGTTTCTTCTCCGCCGTCAGATTCACAATCACTATTCCTATCCAATATGTCGGTATCTACTTCTGATAATTCCCCGTACTATTTTTGCATTATAATGTCACGTAACATGCATTCAAACGGCTCATTCTCACTCCAATTACATTCTCATTATCCGGTATGTAAGTTCGACGTACCTTTTCACGCAGCAGGTAAACAATGTTCATAGGATTAATTGACCAGCCTACTCATGTCTATCGTTAGTATGTGCACTTCACTATTGAACAACGCAATGGTCTCGTTCGTACCGTCTGTACAGCTAGGACGCAGTGATGCTAGTACGCTATCAGATGGCGCTAGCGGCAGCACACGTAGTTTTACAGATGAATGGCATTGATAGCTATTCGAACAGGTACAACATTATATTTTAAACGCGTTTCCAGTAGGGTTTTAGCCGTTCGAGCTGGGGTACTTCCCTTGTAAGAATATGTAAAATACCTATAAATATGTAAAAATATGTAAAATGAAATTCATTATAATAACACTGACACACTCGTAGTAGTTTGCGAACATATAACTTTTTCCAGTGTCTAAATAGCAAGGAAAAAAATATGTAATTACTAATTACATAGAAATATCAGCTCTCCTTGCGAGGTTTAGACCTGTCTTCAGACAGTTGACTAAACAATAATCTACAATATCTCCTTTTTTGTATTTTTAGCCAGAATAAGTACCGCATATATCTCGTCCTACTTATCAAAACAAACATTTATAGTAATGTAAAATATTAGCTGAGTATTCTCATGGCTTATTAATATAATGTGTACCTATTACCGAAAGATGTTTATTAATATACACAATGACGGATTAAAGTACTGTATATGGTACTTAATTTTTCTGTATTGTCCCAATTTGAAGATCGTATTTTCTTCCCCTTCCCATTTCTTTCTGTGTGAGATTTGTTCTCTAAACCATCCGCGATCTTACATAAACTGTAAACACTTATGTAATATCGATTATTCTGTTATAAAATCGAACAAGATTCAGTTGATATGTGACGAGAAAGAGTTACGACGTAATAAAATGATGACGAAGTTATGACGTATACTGTTTAACACCAGCTATGTAGCGTTTATTGGCACGAAAAATATACATGACTTAAGCACGTCTTATTTGTAAAACTCTAAAAGTTAAAAATATAAATGATAGTTATGAAGTTACTGCAAATTCAAAATAATAAAGAAAATAATGGTGTGTTATAGCGTCGAATCGACTGTAGGAATATTTGCAAACACTTGTTTTAAATAAGACAACGTAAATTTCCTTCAATTGTTACTCTGGTTGTCTACTCCAAAATGTCAGTTTCATGTATGATTAAGTGCGCCTGGTGTTCTGTCTAGTTAGTCTGCAATACATCAGGCGTAGTCGCCCGACAATCGAATATTCGGTTGATGTTCAACCTAGCCGGTTGTACCTCCAACCGATCAAATCTAAACCGGTGATAAGCGCTATTTTGCAGCCCTCTGCCAAAGACGTTATATAGTATACTAGACTCACACAGAGCGCTGGTGTGCTGTCCAAAATTGAAACCAGTCTGCGCATGTTTACGCCGCCATGCTACTGGTAGAAATAGAGAGGTAAACACAATTATTCGTTTTGTCTCTGGTGTTTTTAGTGAACAGTTTGAAAGTAATGGCAATAGAATTTTGAAAGATGATAAATATTATCGCCGCGGATTCATGCTTAACATGTCGGCATCATACAATAGCGTGCGGTGTGCTTTTAAAACAATTTTGCCGATCGATTGTTGCTCTGTAGGTTTCACTCTAAGCGTCACGTCTACTTCCTCGATAAGAATAAGCACTAGTTTGTTATATTGTTAAATGGCTATTATTAGTATAATTATTATTATATCATATACGAGTACGCTGGCTTTCTTAACTCTTAATAATAATTTTTAATCACATACCTTAATGTTCGTCCTCAGCACAAGACATTGCAACCTCGGTTTTAGTCCACGTGGATTAGACAAGTAAGTGTCATTTAATAATGGAAGGAGCTTATTGGTTGCAATATTGAAATTGAGGCGAGTGATTGGAGCGGCGACACAAGAAATTGAAAACAATAATGCAATTAAATTTCAAAGACCTGTCGAATGTTACGCACGAGAGCGCGGCGATAATACCATCCCTGTTTAATTTTCCAAGCCATTTGCAAAAGGTACGATATATTATCTCTGTTGTTACAATATCAATATCATTAAAAATCAATCAGTAGTTACGACAATAAAGAATACTTATCAGACTGTAGAGAAATCCCACTGAGTGAATTATTTAGAATAACACATCAGATGTTAAAACATTAGTGGAAAGATGCATTTTTGTTTTTATTATGTAAATGAATTTATCTGCAAGATTATAAACTTTCATTCAAGATCCATAAATGGGTAAATAAATATACAGATAATAAATAAATAAATAGCTATAATAGCTAAGCCGTCTTTGTGAACTTATGATTCAGAGTTCACCTATAAATAACGCTTTTACATTTTGCCGGACATATATTTTATTAACAAAAGCAAGGGATGGCATTTTATTGATATTACATATGTGCATAAAAATTATGTACCATCACTCCGCAAGCAATGATAATATATCTATTTTATTTATTTAAAATAAAAATACAATACCGGTATGTAAAAAATCCACACATGAAAAGTATGTGGTTTTTTTTATCTTGCATAAAGTGATTGTTTAGTTTTTAGGTCTTCACATTACCTATTGTTTGCAATTTATTAGGTACCGGTACCGATACTTTTTATAATTGATAGCATTCCCTGTATTAATTGAAGAATGAATTCAATGTAATTTGGCTAACTTCGCACATTATATTTTGCCAGATTACCTAATGTCCTGTGGTCTAGAAGTATCGGTAATATAATTTTCGATTCTCTAAAACTTAACAACAGGTCTACAGTATACTGATTATCACATATTTATTTCACTTAAGAATTTGATTATAATAAGAACTTGTGTAATCAAGGTGCATATATTTATGTCTTGTGATCTAAGAGTAATGTATGCTAATATAATATAAGAGTCTCTGAAACCTAACAATTTGCTGATTATCGTAAAATTATACAATCTATAATGTGTATTGTGTAGGCCTATTTATGGATGTATGAGTATGTTTTCCATAAATTGCTGCGTACGTATTTTCTTTTCTTTAATATTCTAATGCATATCAATGAAACTTTGAATACTGTATGTTTATTTCGTCCTAATTTTACGTTAAATGTCGAAAATGGCCATAATCTGTCAATTTTAGATCATCACAGCGTTAAATTGCGTGATTTACGTACTACTATTATGCGTCTGCTCTCCAACAATATGGCGGCAAGCGTAGCGTTCAATTTGCCCCGGTTTCCTCGTTTCGCGCAGCCGAGACTGTAGGGGCTTGCTCTCTGCTGAGGACAGCTTCAGCATACATAACGGGCAAAGTAGCCACCTGCAGAACTGTAGCTCCTCAGATCGACTGCCTTACTACCTCTTCTACTCCACCCATCTTTTCTACCAGTGTGGTCATAGCGTTGTACTTACGCTCGGCTGCATCAACATTCATTCTCGCGGCGGCAGGTATACAATACGCTATCAAGAATTACAAATGAACAGATAATAAAATCCTTAGGAACAAAGCTTTGGAAAGTAAGAGCTATACGAATGAGGGAAATAAATAAGTTAAAAGATATGTAAAATGAATTTTAAAATGTATATGTATATATAAAGTAAGAAGGTCAACCTATGTATATTTCGTCCTATTACTAGTAAAATCGATTAAGTCCACTTTTTGTGTAAAATAAGTTAAGTACAGTCCTCATCTTCTCTTTTCGTGCTCTCTATTCTACTAAAATGGAATAAGTCCGAAATGTTGTAGGCAACAAACCAATTATGGTACTTTATTTGAAGAATTTATTATGATTTTTCGTGCATTAATAACGTTTCAATTCCTGTTTTTACAAAACTTGCGCTATTGGACTTAATAATAATAATAATAATAATAATAATAATAATAATAATAATAATGGTTTATTTAACCTGGCAGAGCTAAGGTCATACGGCCTTCCCTAACACTCAACCAGGAGTAAAACTGCGTTACAAAAAGCACTATAATTTTACAAAGTACACTACAATTTTACACATAAAACTGAGTAAGATGATGATGATGGTCATAATAATAATAATAATAATAATAATAATAATAATAATAATAATATTAATGTAATGTAAACAACAAGTAAGTAGAAATCAGACATAATATATAACATTTAGAAAGAAAGGAAAGAGCATAATAAAATGTTAAAAACAGATCAAAATAAATGAGACATACAAAGTATAAAAATATAAGACAATTATTGTAGTTATTATTAATTGGTTTTACTAGTAATGGGACGATATATAAATTGTATGTTGATAAGTGAGTGACAGCTATATGAACGGAGGTGAATGCTGTCATTCAACATTGTAATGCACTGCAGCCAAATAAATGAATAGATGAATGAATGAATGAATGAATGAATGAATGAATGAATGAATGAATGAATGAATGAATGAATGAATGAATGAATGAATGAATGAATGGACCCCTGGTTGAGTGTTAGAGAAGGCCATATGGCCTTAATTCTGCCAGGTTAAATAAATTATTATTATTATTATTATTATTATTATTATTATTATTATTATTATTATTATTATTATTATTATTATTATGAATGAATGAATGAATGAATGAATGAATGAATGAATGAATGAATGAATGAATGAATGAAGCGAGCAAGCAAGCGTACTGCAATTTGAAGAGAACAGGAACATGGCAAAATCTAAACCCGTGAAGAAATACTACTTCCAAAGGAAATGGAAATATGATTATTTTGTTGTTGAGGAAGACGAAAGAATTACTTGTTTCCTGTGTCCCATACAATTTATTTCTACTCGTCATTTCAATATTAAACCACATTTCAACAAAGCCCATATTAAGTATTATGGAATGGACGAACTTTATATTGATTATTTATTTATACAGTATACTGTTAAATTAAGGATATCACTCGTTGTGTTCATTTTGTATTGAATTGAATAGTGACTTTTAAGGTTCATTACTTAAATGCTATAAATTTATGTTTCCGTAGGTGATGATAGGAGGAAAGTTTTCAAAAATCTAAAGCAGGCTAGGTGCAGAGAAATCTTAAAGAAACTATCGACAGGAGATCTAGCATAATTGTAAACCGTGAAACAAGATAATGCATTATAAATACAATGAATGTATTACAATCTTTTTTGAAAATTACAGTGCCGCCACTGATAGACCGTGCACGCGCAAAGAATGTAAACAACTCTAAGCAGAAGTCGATCATCCCCAATAGAAGTGAAGTGAGGCTGACGTCATATTTCCTCTAGTTACGGCAGGCCTGGTCTATGCTCTTTTCCAGAAAAAGTTATATTCGCAAAACATATTTTTTTTCGGGAAAAACCATGGCAGGTACAGAAAAATAACATTTTACTTTTTTGTTCGCTTATTTATGCTCTACCACCAGTAATTCTTTTTTACAGTTTATATCATTTACACCCTGTATAATTAGTGTGTACTTACATGAATAGATGTTGGTGGTACTGCAGACAACGGGTCACATACTCGCTCCCTGAATCCACTTCGTCTGCATTGCGACTGCTTCTGGAAACGAATCATAATGAAATAAGACGGTAGTTTCTGAAATGATAAAGAATAATAAAAATTCACATCATGAAATATCTAAAAGTAGGTATATTCTGATTTCTTTCACGACAATTCTTACATTTATCAAGGTTTGACCTTTTGTCCTTTCGAGTATATTTAACTTTGCATACTGTATTCTTACGCAACGGGCCTCCCATTACATGGGGTAAATACAACGCCGGGACTGCAACTGAGATAATACAGGATAAGATATACAACGCAACGTTTTCATGAATTAAGTCAAATGATGCCAGAAACAATATAATAGTTTGAAATAAATAAGTTACCAGACTGTGGAGAAAAATAAATTAGATTATATAAAATGTTTAAGGTTTACAAAACAATACCGGCTATTATTGTTTTTATGTTTCTTTACAAACTTGGAAAATGACTTACATCTCAGTCAGATTTCAAGACGAGATGGAAATGTTCAGAACTCAAGACTGGCATATATAGGCCTACTGAATCATAATATTGCGATTTAAGTCTCGCTTGTAGCAAGCAATGGGAGTAAAACATTTAATTACAGTCTAAAAATTCTGCTGTATCACACCGGTAAAAATTCTGCTGTATCACACCGGCACTTATAATGTCATCCAGTTTCGGGAATGAAACTACAGTTACGTTGGTTGATAAGAGAAGTGATTAATAAAAGGCATGCAGTGTATTTTCTCTTCATATGAAGCGACATTCCGAAATTGGTCGCAGTTCAGAATAAAATTTTCATTATGGTTCACTCAAAGTGTCGTAGCTATCTATTACCACTTTAATATTGCAGAACCCACGATTAGAAATCAAACGAGTAGTGCGCAGGTCTGTAGGAGCTCTCGATGACCGTAGGAAAGGGAGTGGTGTCTTTGTGCGTGGTTGTGCCTAACTACTAATGACACTGACATTCGTCAGTAACTCATAATCCTGTTACAGTAAATATTTCAAAATTTGACATTTTTTGTATTACCGTAAGCCCCGGAACTAGTGCCCGTACTCGGTGCTGATAAAGACACATTCTACTTCAAAAATTGTCTGACGCATCATGTCAAAACTAGACAGTAACTGAAGACGACATTTGTTTAGGAGAAAGAAACATCGTAGTGTGACCGACTACACACTATTGTTCACCAAGGACAGAAATATCCAGAGTGGTGTCATTTGAATCCTTCACATAAGATCAGGACCAACTTTTAGTCCATAAGGATACTCGTATTAAAGTTAGCTGGGTTAACTAGTAAGAACTGAGTTACGAAATGTCTAATGGGTATGCGAATAAGTGACTGTTAGCATACTACCATAGCCATTTAATTTTTCTTGTAGTCGAAAAGTGTGTAGTCTGCTGTTTTTCGGAAACATCTCATCTAAGAGACTGCATTTTTTTATCTTTTTGTTTAATCGTTCAGATTATTTTACTACAAATGTATATTATTAACTTTGAAGATTTCTCTGCAAGGCTGTGTTTTAATATGTTGTTCAGAATTCCTAAAAATGTATATGTTTTTTTGTTTAGAGTTTTTTTATTTATATCTACTTCATTAATGTAAGACAATTCACAACGTAGACATTTAAAGTTTTGTATTTGTTCTAAACAGATATTATTTACTATTGTTTCTTACTTGATTTGTGCCGATGGAAGCCATTAATTATGATATCGTTATTGAAATTTCCGTTTCGAAGTCGGAAAATCTTTCTAAAACCAGAAAGTAAAACGAGTAGGCTAGAAGTCCTTTATTATACAGGGTGTTTCAAAAATACGGGGCATAATTTCAGGTATGTATTTCCCACATGTAGACAATCAAAATAGTTCATTACAACATGTGTCCGGAAATGCTTCATTTCCGAATTATGGCCTTCTCAACATTGAAATTCACAGGAACGTTTTTCTTTCCGCAGGTCGTTGTCATTACAGAAGATGTTCAAAATGTCCACCTCCTGATTGAATACAGACCTCACATCGATGTCTCATTGACCTGCGAACACGATCCCAAATTCCAGGAGTATTGCGTATGTCCTCAGAATATGCCACAATTCGATTCCGAAGGGATTCCAAATCAGGCACCGGAGACGAATAAACCAATGATTTTAAATGGCCCCCCAAGTAGAAATCGAGAGGGTTCAGATCAGGTGAGCGTGGAGGCCAAGCAACTGGGCCACCTCTACCTATCCATCGATCAGGAAACCTTCGATCCAAGTACCGGCGAGCCGTATGACTGAAGTGTGCAGGAGCGCCATCATGCAAGAAGTGAATGTGTTGACGATTGATCAGTGGAGTGTCTTGTGTACGCCTGCCCCGTAAGTCTGTTTACAAGTATATGGGGTCCAACTAATCGATCACCAAAGATACCGGCCCACATGTTGAGGGAGAAGCGCACCTGGTGATGAGATGGAACAGTTGCACGTGGGTTTTTCATACGCCCATACATGCTGATTGTGGAAATTTGTTATGCCATCTCGTGTGAACTGTGCTTCATCTGTAAATAATACTAAGGCAGGAAAGTTCGGATTTACACCACACTGCTGCAAGAACCATTGACAGAACCTAACCCGTGCAGGGTAATCTGCTGGTGACAGGGCCTGGTCACGTTGCAAATGATAAGGATACAATTGATACTCTTTCAACAGTCTCCAGACAGTCGTATGAGGAACATTGACATGCAACGCTACTCTTCGTGTGCTGATAGAAGGAGTCATGTTCACAGCCTCCAGAATCTCCTCCTGTACTTCTGGAGTTGTAGATTTTGGTCGTCCCCTTCCCAAACCAGGAGAGTTAAATTTTCCATACTCGCACAGACGTACAAATGTCTTCCGATCTGGACATTGTCGCTGTGGGTACCTCTCCTGGTACAAACGACGAGCCAGCGCAGCATTGCCGTTCGCCTTACCGTACATGAAGTGTATCTCTGCCAGCTCTTGATTTGAATACATGTCGCACAGTCTAACGCCTACACAACACTGAATGTAACCTTCGCCTCGGAATGAACTGTCAGAGTGCCCTCTTACTGTCTCCTGCAACGACCTGCGGAAAGAAAAACGTTCCGGTGAATTTGAATGTTGTGAAGGCCATAACTCGGAAATAAAGCATTTCCGGACACATGTTGTAATGAACTATTTTGATTGTCTACATGTGGGAAATACATACCTGAAATTATGCCCCTTATGTTTGAAACACCCTGTATTGAAGCACAAATATAGACTCTCCTGGGAAACATTTTGATCCTGAAAGAAGATGCACATTCCACTCCATGCAAATAAGTTCGCGTCAATTCTTTTTTTCCTAAATTATGCAGGTTATTTTATTTGTGACCGGGTGGAATATTTTGCAGCAGTATGGATCCAAAAGGACAATCTACCAATTTTATTGAACAAAAATTAAGCTACCTATTTTAGAAAAGGAAACATTTTTGAAGAACACGCCGAAGAAGTCATTTTTTTTTCAAAGAAATGTGATTTATTTTTTTAATGTAATGCAAAAACATCTCAGATTGGAGACGCAGCAATAACGCTCAATGGAATGTCTTTAGAATATTCATCGTGTGGCACCTTATAATTTTTGGAAATTTTAAATATGGAAGAGAGCTGTGAGGCAGTAGGTTTTGATGTGAACAAGTGATGGATACCACCTGCTCCACTATCCCGTTGATTCTGACTAAAATCAGATATACTATATTGTATCTTAGAAGTGGTTAGTACATGTTAAGAAGTGTACATCATTATAAGGAATAAGCTTTGAGAAGAACATTTCATCAAACCGGCGCTAATTTTGATTCTGACGAATAAAGAAAATTCGCAGAATTTTATTAACCTCTCGTATGTTGTCGATAATTGTAACAACGATTATGATTACTATGGTATTGGTTATGGCGGTGAATTTGCTGATATTATTATTATTATATATATTTTTTTCTGTATTGTATGACATTTTGAATTTTAGAAATGAAATTTTTGTAATTACGCATAACACAAAACGAATAAAATTTAGCCCTGAATTTCCTTCCCGTTTGTGCCATGTGATGAACTGTTGTGATATGAAAAAATTCGATCAGTATATATATATATATATATATATATATATATATATATATATATATATATATATATATATATACATATCAGCTACAATAAGCTACATATATGTAGAATTAACGGGAGAGTGTGTTAAAGTACATATTTATACATCACATTACCCCTTAGAGTCATCAGTCATGTTCTTCTCCAAATTAACTTCACATTTCTTCTCTTCCTTCGTCTCCGCAGAACCTGTAAGAGGGATGAAACATGGCTCTATTCACTTTGAATCGTAATATACAGACATTGAAAAATCAAAACTCGTACACAAATATACAGAGCTTCTATCGGCTGCAAGCTAAAAGGATTGCAGAAACACACCATTCCTTTTCCATTGTCACTGTCTCTCCAAACCTACCAGTGAATTCTGTTGTAACGTCTTGAAGGAGAACCCTATATTTGATATGTTTCTTCATCGCTCTTCACGACAGTTTCTAGTGAAGGAAAGTGGAAAAGTTGTTTATGTTCCGCTTGATACTGCCTCATTTTAAAATATAATCTACAAATAGTCTTAGCTGGTCGATCATATGTCGCGCAATTCTGTAATTCTCACGCATGACGTGATAGTCTGTCTCACCTTGTTGATATCCCATTTTTCTCTTTAGCTCTTCTAAAACTTTCTCTCTTGCTGATCCATACAGTATTACTTTACCAAAAATTTCGCCATGTTTATTTGTAAAATGTCTTCTGGTATTAAAATGTTATTTACTTACTTATGGCTATTATGGAGGTTCATTGCCGCCCTCACATAAGCCCGCCATCAGTCCCTATCCTGAGCAAGATTAATTCAGTCTGTACCATCATATTCCAGTGCCCTCAAATCCGTTTCAATATTATCCTCCTATCTACATCTCCGCCTCTCCAAAGGTCTCTTTCCCTCCGGCTGCCCAACTAACACTCTATATGCATTTCTTGATTCGCCCATACGTGCCCATCTCAAACGTCTGGATTTAATTTTCGATATTAAAATGTCATATTTAAAAAGTGTAGTAAATAATAGGCCTAATATAGGATACATAGGTATATATTTGTTCTTAATAAAAATTACTTTTTTCAGTCGTGAATGAAAGAGAAACGATCTGATTGGATTACTGTGTTTCATTCATAACGAGCCGCCGCTTACTACAGAGTAGAGCGAACTAACGTCTTGCAAGAACTGCGTACAGACACTAGAGCTAGAACAGAGTTTGTTCCACCTGACTGAGGGTGTGTTGACAGTTTGAGAGCACGAATTGCCCACCCATGAATATAGTACTTTGTGGTAATGTAGGGGAGTCGATAGTCAAATTAATCATCAATTTCAGCTTTGACATAAAGACTGAAATATAAGAATTATTTAAGCATGTTAGTAAACTGATAATTCAGAAAATTGAAAAATATGAGTTACATGACTCATATTCATTGTTTGTATATTTAAATGAATTATTCAACCCGGTAAATATTGTACAGATAAATGTTGATAATGTTAATTCACTCACAGAAAGGGTCAAAACAATGAGTTACTTCAAGGATATAAAAAGTTCTGATTGCAGTGTAGCATTTCTCACTTTGAAAGAAATAGTTTCAGAAACAATCATCCAACACTTCCAATATAAAAGCTGACGTGATTGAGATATTACGAGCTCTCATATTGAATTACCTCGAATTTACAGCTCCTGTGTTGAAATGTAACTGGATTCCTTGTGTAGGCCTATCTGTTGACGCAGAAAGGTTTTTCTTAATGTATAATTTGTTAGTGACCGTAAGCACAACAAGAAAGAAAATAATATTGTGACTTCTGCTATGCTTTCACCCCACAAATAGAAACAGCAGCCGTTACATAATACAAATACCGTAATGTTTCTTCTGTGTCATAAAGTTGTGTTTAATTTAAATATATGGATTAAATTGTTGTACGAAACCTTTTTTAAACTTATTTTGACGCCTAATATAGGATTATTTTTTCATGTAAAAACGCTCTCCAATTTATACGAAATTATTACGATTATATTACTCCTAATTAGCGATAAAATGCGAAAAATAATATTTTTATAACGTTTTTTTTTTCGAAATTAATACGAAATTCTGTGGCCTCTAGCCGTCTAGCCCATGATGTAAGTTACTCGTCGCAGTTGATAAAGCGTCGTAAAATAATCAATTAAAAACTTACTCGTCGACTGCAACACAAAGCAAGTAAACAGCGAACAACTAAGGCGCAGTAGTTAAACGAGGCACGACCCACGCCGCCTTTTGTTGTACACAGTAGAGCAATGGTACTGTCATTGCAAGTTATCTTGAACCTTACATCCCCTAAGTCTGTCTTTGGAATTGCTCGGTACGGCATGTACTCATCAACCTAACGGCACGGCAAGGATGCCCCTCCCTCGGGTAACGTGACTCTTCAAAAAACGTTGGTTCTTTTACCTTACGGCTCTCTACTGTAAAAGAACTTGGTTCAATACAGACATCATCTTCTCTCGATACTCCGGTTTTGAGAGTAGAAAATAGTTTCGTAGCAAGCTTTAATTAACCTGTTATTTAAATATAATCGTGTGTACACTCCTCTCTCATCCGGGCTGGGGACCGGCAGTGGAGGAGTTACTACAGCTACTTCTATACATTATATAGGCCTGCATGACTTACACCTTCAGCTAATTAGTACATATTCTTATAACAATATTATACAGGCTTATTATTTGAATTTAAATTAATTTACAATTATACACAATCCATATCCCTATCATTGCTGCCATCATCGCTTGTTCCAAAATTAATTATTTCGCCAATGGCATCATCCATTCGGAATTATCTTCTTAATCGTAGGTACTACTTTCTGAACACGATAGAATTCTTCGATTGTATCCCGAATAACATGTTGATCGAAGTCGTCCACTTCAACTTTACACAAGTCTAATTCTGGAATGAAATAATATGTTTAGTAGAACTATAAGAACATAATAACTTGCAATAGTAATTCATTTTGTCGCTCTCAATACAGACACTATTGTACATAACTATTATAGAAATAATTTCTAAACATTACATACCTATTCTTTCCCGGAGTAGTGTGAGGTTCATTCGGTTGTAATTCAATATTATTTTTAATTCTCTTCACGGAACTAATACTTTTGCCAGAGTATTTAGCCGCTTTTTTATATTCCTTAGCAAGAGGTTCCAGCAAATATTTGTTTAATTTTTCCTCTTCGCAACGCTTGATTTTATTATATTTGCAATAATTTCTCTTTCTCGGCTATGGATAACAGCGTTACTTTTTCTCCGCGGTGGTGTGATTTCACCATAATTACTACCCTGCGGTTGCTGCTCCATGGTAACACTACGCAGTGAAGGAAATAGTACGGTACTATGTTTCTTGACAAGAGATTATGCTGCGGAGCATGCGCAAACAACTCAGTTGGCTCCACCCGCGTTACGCGCTTCCTTCCCTCTGCCCCTCTGTCCCCGCTCAGAAGTTTCAAGATAACTTGCAATAACAGTACATATTCAAGCCCGTGCGATCTTAAGGACGAGGCGGGCAGATTGCTCTGCGCGCGGGTTACATTATTTCCCCTACTAGAACTCACTGAAAGAGTGACAGCTGTGCAAAGATTACGTATGCAGCGATATACAGAACAAGGAGGAGATATACTATCCTTGATATGTGGAAAACATTGCATTGTTAAGAAATGAAGTACCGGTGGGTCTATTCAGAGATGTTATATGGAAATGATTCAACACAAATCAGAACTCTTCTGTCTCCCTTATTTCGCAAATCCAGGAAATTTGCGTCCAGAGTTGCAGCTAAAATTAATTGATCTTTCACATACTGCATTGCTGAAATGTACGTACAATGACAAGGACTTCTTTAGTTTTACAATTTCTTAAACTATGAACCGTGTCGGAGGATTCAGAAATTTGCAGCGAAAATAGTATATTACGATTTTCAGTAGCACGTACGTACCTGTAAGTTTTCATGAACCTAACAAAGCCAAGATTAAAGGCCAAGCCATTCGATCATGATAAGCACCCTATGCTTAGGTTTGCTTCTTTAAATAACATTTTGCGAGACGTAGGCCTAATAAGAGTGGTGTGAGGCGGAAATCGACGAAGAGAATCTGGTGAAATTTTATTTTAAAAGGTTTATTTTCGCACAATAGCATTTCTTTTATGACAATGGTGTAATATTCCAGCAGTTTCAAAAGTTGTATACATGAACGCAGTTATTTTTAAGTTATTCAATACGTATTGTAATGTGCAAGCATTTTGTTGATTATTCGCGGGCTGTTTCTCATACATCTCTGCAGTAGAGTGACTCTAAAACACTGAACCTGAACACTCTAGAACCTGAAACCACTAGTTTGCCTCTCTCCCATCGGGCACTATGTTTCGCTTCCCTGTAGGTCAGCGGTGACCAAAGAGGGTGTCGTGATTACATCGTGTAATCACAGACATTCAAACGGGTACGAGGAGTTTCCTGTACATTGCTGTGTGTTTCATTCACGTACTGAAGGCAAGCAGTGGCGGTATCATGTCGCTCTACAAACTCTGTCTCTACAAGCGGTAAGAGGTGGTTTCGTAAAGAATGAGGAGAGCTTTTTTGTTGTTCTGTCGGACAAAATGTAATATGTTTACTTTGCTCAACGTTTCAATTAGGAGTATATACAAAAATTAATTGTCACGCTGAATAATGTATTGCTATTATTATTATTATTATTATTATTATTATTATTATTATTATTATTATTATTATTATTATTATTATTATTACTGACAACTAAGTATGTGTTTCTATAATTCTTCTGTACGTGCATGAATATTGATATTTTTAGATCTTCTCCCTACAAGGATAAAATTGTTATGTTTTATCTCAATTTTAATCTTCATAATCTTTAGATGAGGGTAACTATTTATTAGTTACTCATTTAATAATAATATTGTAGAAAAACTGATTCAATATTATGAGCCAACGAACTGTTAAACGCCAGGAATTGACATGTCTTAAAGCATAGCCAGGAAGAGAAAGATGAGATAAATAAATGTAAGAAAGTCGACTACCTAATGGGGTTTGAAATATCTCGTGCTCTAAAGCCTTTCAATAGAACAGAATTTCTCAAAAGTGTAATGATTAAAATAACTGAAATAACTTTTCCATAAGAAGTTTTTAATTTTGGAAAACTACGAATTTCTCGATCAAGTATCGAGAGAATAATTTAGAAAATTCCTGATATATTCAAGAGGAAGGTCAAAAAAAGAAGTAAGAAAAATCTTATATTATTCACTGGCTCTTGATGACAGCAGTGACATTACTGATACAGCAAAGCTTGAGATTTTTATCTGCGGGATTGGTCAAGATGTTAGTACAGGAAGCACCACTGGTTGTAGTTTTCATGTCAACTACCTTTCCTCCGTCTCCTTACTTCATAGGCTGCCTATCGCATGTAATCACTGCAGCTCGAGTTTTGGTCACCGCTGCTGTAGATGATTAAAATATCTTTTGTCGAAAGCGTCACTTTGGCTATCGGCGGGCGTTCTCTCATACACTAATTATGGAAACAACGGTGTTTCGAGAAGCCACAAATAAAAGCAGTTAAAACGGTATTTATTCACCCAAATTAAGAAAGAAAATTGCGAAACTGTCTGCCTTCTTATTAAAAATAGTTTGGCACCTCCTTAAGAAATGGCGACCTTCAGTATTCGAGAATAGATCTGTGTCTATCAGTAGGAAAGTGTGGATCACTCGATACCGTGACTCCAATTACCTTTATCTCTGGAAACTTTAAAAAATGAAGTGTATAAAAATAACCTACAGAAGAGCTTAAAAATAGCATCCGAGAGGTCAACGTTTTCATTTATCACAGAAATTTCAGCGAGTGATGAGAAATTTCATAAGGTACCAAAAAAATTTGAAAAAAAAAAAAAAAAAAAACAAGGCAGGAAGTTTTATGACCTTTCTTCATTTGTGTGAGTAAATTACCTTTCAGATGCTTACATTTAATAACATTTCACATTAATAGTTTGCGGTTTTCTAATCGCCGACACTATGCTATGTCCGTAACCAGCTTGTGAGAGCACATCAGCCGGTAGCCAATGTTGCCTCTTTCCGGCAGGAATACGTCACATTATAAAAAGTTGGCTAAAAATCTACCTGGCTTAAAGTTAGTAAAAATGCGGGTCCGGGTGAATTGCCACAAAACTCGAACAGGTAAAGATAGTTATAAAATCGAGTTATGAGGCTATCAAATGTAAAACTCGCCTTATCCAGGTAAAGTGATTTGTCAGAAAACAGGAAAAACCGTTATGGATATGGACAGTTTTGCATTTGATAGTAGTTTTCTGAGGTCTATGGAAGAGGAATTAGGCAAGATTTGCACAAACCGACTATATCAGTAGATAGAGAGCTGCAAGAAATACAACATCCCATATGTAACTAATTTTTTTTTAAATGTTGGATAAGGCGAGTTTTGGACTTGATAGCCTTATATGTTAATTGCCACAAAATTACCTGCGGTCAATTTTAGAGTTGGTATCTGTGAGATATGTTAATTGCCACAAAACTGCAGTAAATTCTGTGGTTGGTACCTGTATCGATCAAGTTGCTTATATTTCGTATCAGTGTCTGTTCTACCCTGCTTAATGATGGCAGTGCATTTGACTTACAGTGAAAAAAGTAAACAACTTTTAGTGATCAACAAATATTAAATTTTATGTTCATTATGTATCTAAAAGTAACAACCATACATGGCGGTGTGTCCAAAGAAGCTGTAGAGCGAAGGTTTACACAACAGGGTTAAAAAAAATATGTGACATGGGTAAGTGTGACTTTACTCATATATAATCATACCAGCATAGCCGAGGTAAAATTAAATCGACAAGAAATAAGCAATACTTGCAAAAGAAAAGCAATATAAAACTTATCTCAACAACCTTAAAAAATCATTAGTGTAATGGTTGGCGAGTTGATATAGCGCTGGCCCAAGGTTGCGGGTTCGATCCCGGGCCAGGTCGATGGCATTTAAGTGTGCTTAAATGCGACAGGCTCATGTCAGTAGATTTACTGGCATGTAAAAGAACTCCTGCGGGACAAAATTCCGGCACATCCGGCGACGCTGGTATAACCTCTGTAGTTGCGAGCGTCGTTAAATAAAACATAACATTAACATCATTAGTGTTAAATTGCGATTCCGGACAATTGGCCACAGAAAATTGGTAATAGGGACAATTCGCCACAGATAGACAATTTGCCACAAATAGACAATTTGCCACAGATAGACAATTTGCTACACCGTCCATTATCCGAAAATGGGACCGTAAAAATTTATGTAAACGTGAATTAGTGGCAAATATAATAAGTTTCACATTGTCCTCCGGTTCAAAATACAACACCCACCTTTCTCCTTGTACGGTCTTAGTGTATCTGTCGGCTATAACTCTCAGTTCGTCAATATTCCTTGGTTCAGGTGGTAGGTGCAGCTTCCTGGCATGGTGCACAGTTTTTTTTAATAGATGATTTCTTCGGTAGATTCACATTGGCTTCGCTTGCAATACGCTGTAACTCATTTTGAATGATGACAGACGTTGGTTCTCGGGAAGTCCCCACCCTTGCCTTCATGTTCTCTACACATTCCTTTGCCTTAATCCTTCCCCAGCCTGCAGAATGATTCTTGTGTTCAGACGGTTCTTTGACGACACTGCTTCCATCTTCTGATAATGGGACTGTTGCATTACACCCGCCACGCATGTCACAGCACCAAACAATTCCATTCTTATTTTCTCTAAGTCTCTTGTACATGTAGCCAAGATATATTAATTTGTCAGAGCCTCTTTCTGATTTTGTGAAGCGAATTTCTTCCGCCATAGTTCCTATTTGGTTTACAGCTTCTAGATTTGTCTTGTGTTACCATAGAAATATATTATAAATTGTTGCGAATTTGAATATTGCCTAGAATTTTAATCTGTGGCTAATTGTCTTTGATACGAATTTAAATTATGTGGTGAATTGTCTTTGATACGAATTTCAATTATGTGGCGAATTGCCTTTTTGGCCAATTTTCTGTGGCCAGTTGTCCCCAACCCGTTAAATTGGCAAATCATGATAATGAACATGAGTTGACAACAGCGGATCTTGAACTTATTAGGCGAAATATACACTTTGCCAGATCAGCTGTAGGCTACATCCCGCATTGCCTAAAACAAGACGAGAGTTCCAAGAAGTGCTGGAATCAATGACCATAAAGACAAATAGAGGCGAAGATTTTATTCTTGAAAACGACGTAGAAAGTGAGATAGTGATTTTTTCGTGTACCACAAATGTATCAGCTTTGGCTTTGTGGCAATTCACATATGAAGAGTCCACTGCAAGGATGATGGATGTCATTTGGAATACATTTTGCAGGAGAAGCAATTGAAACTTTGAAATGCTTACGCTCAAAGTTTAACTGAGATTTTCAGATCATTAGTGGACAATGACTATCAGTTTTAATGCCATATAACTCTCTATGTACATTCTATATGTCTTAAGCGATACATTGACAGTCTTGGTTCATTTTCGACAAGAAAGTGACATCCATCATTCTTGCAGTGGACTCTTCATATGTCTTTGTGGCAATTCACCGTTCCCAAAAAATACAAGCAATATTGAGAAAAACAATAGTAATAATAATAAAAATAATGATAATAATTAGTAATAGTTTTAATAATAAATTATTTATTATTATTTACATTCGGAGTTCTGTTGTAGAAATGTGGATCTATACTGCGAATCAGATGTTAGCAATTTGGCAAGTTTCATTTCTATGTTGCAATTTATTTGTAATGAAAGTGAGAGGGCTAAGAAAAACAAGCGAGAAGTGAAAGGGCGTTTTTCTGACCTGGCGACAGTTGGCGAAAAGATCGATTCAGCAACTCGAAACGCATCGTCAGATAGACGACGAGGTTGAAGAAGAGCGTGTCGATCAGGGCCGTATTCCCGGAAATAAAGATGCAGAGACCCGTGTTCCAGAGGAAGCCGATCTCGTACCAGGGCGAGTGTTGTGTGGGGAAGGGCACCCACATTTTGATAGGCATCTTCCCGGGTCCGCGCTGCACCGACGTAGCCTGCGTACCCAGCGTAGCGAACCACTGCAGCCAGTACAGAAGGGTAATGCGCCGTGCGCGTCGCAGACTCGTAACCATAATCTTCATCTCTTCGTCCGAAAGCTGCTGTGCGTTCAGCACGCCGAAGTCCGTCTCGGCATCCCGGATGAGGCGTAGTATCTTCCTGCGATACGCCACAACCGTCAGCACCTAGATTCCAATACGAAGTTTGATCTTAATGACATGTGTAAATACAGAGTTCACAAACAAAAACTTCAAGCCAGATGTTAAATTATCAACCAAAAATCGATAACTGTGTGATGATATTATTAAGCCTACAGAATTATCTGTAATGGTTATTATTTCTTATAAACTCGCTCCAACACTGGGGATCGAACCTAAGGCCTTCAGTTCTACATGCTAGCTAGGGCTCCAGCCACAGCACCGGATCGAACTCTTGTTCTTAGTTTTTCACTTTATGGCCTACTCACATTTCGACATTATAGTATGTCAGTAGCTCAGTGGCAGAGCATTCAGTACGTAGAACTGAAGGTCCTGGATTCGATCTCCAATGCTGGAACGAATTTCTCCGTTAATAAGAAATAATAACCATAACAGAGAATTCTGTGGGCTTAATAATATCATCTGCCTCTGATTGAGATTCTGGCTGTTACAGGCTATACTCGTACATCTATTAACAGGCAGTGCATGTCACATGATGTTATGTGTCAGAGGAAGGACATCTGAAGTGTGACTGGTGTAACGTTACTTGTTAGCGATGTATGCAATGGAAGGGGAAAGGAACTGGCCATCCCACCCCATTTTCTTCTATCTTAATTGCCTCATGGGTGATGCCTTGTTGGTATCACTTGTGAGGTTCGGACCTGTCTTCGGACAGTCAACTAAACAACAACAAACAATAATATCATCATACAGATGTAATTGTCTAGCAGTAAACCTACATAACTTCAGTACGTAAAACTGAAGGTCCTTGGAACGATCCCAGTGCCGGAACGAATTTTTTCCGTTAGTAACAAATGCAAATTGAGAAGACGACCGGGATGATTTGTCAAGAAATATTTTGCATAACTATGTTGAAGATGAAGTGAATTACTTCCAACGTAGATTTGTGATTGAGTTATACTTATAACTAGACAGTGGATGCGGGATGACTTAAGGAAAAGTGTAGTTGTTTCGTATCGGACTATATGGCACGTTCAGCATCGTCCGTCTTTTGCGTACCTGGCAGGTACAGCAGCGTACATAGTAACATTGCAACATAATGTGTGCAGTTGTGTTATCCTGCTCAAGTATTTAGTACGCGTTGAATAGTAATAATATAATATAATATAATATAATATAATATAATATAATATAATATAATATAATATAATATAATATAATATAATATAATATAATATAATATAATATAATATAATATAATATTATATTATATTATATTATATAATAACTATTATTATTATCACTATTATCATTATTATTATTATTATTATCATTATTATCATTATTAATATTATTATTTTTATCACTATTATCATCATCATCATTATTATTATTATTATTATTATTATTATTATCAATAATTGTCTTATTTTTTATACTTTGTCTCATTTATTTTGATCTGCTGTTCACATTTTATTATGGTTTTTCATTTCTTTCTGTATGTTATATATTATGTCTGATTTCTACTTACTTGTTGTTTACATTACATTACTATTATTATTTTACTCAGTTCAAAATTGTAGTATACTTTGTAAATTTGTAGTGTTTTTTATAACGCAGTTTTACTTCTCGTTGAGTGTTAGAGAAGGCCTTATGGCCTTAACTCTGCCAGGTTAAATAAATTATTATTATTATTATTATTATTATTATTATTATTATTATTATTATTATTATTAATTGTGTTGTGCTGATCCATTCTAATGGCAAAACGTTAAATTCGCTCAGAGACACGAAATGCAATTAAGAAGTGTGAGAGTGACATTTTATGTATTAACGAAGACAATATTGTGTGTAATATATGTAAAATTGAAATAAACACCAGAACAACTCAGGCTATAGAGAAACATTGCAACAGTACATCGCACAGGAAATGCGTTGAAATGAAATCTGAGGAGCCATCATCATCATCATCATCATCATCATCATCATCATTTAGTTGTGCGGGTCTAACGACACGTGCAACATGATGCTCAGTACAAATATTTCTCTAAAGAAATTGAGCGATCCTCATTTTAGAGGTTTTCTTCAGAAATTTTCTCGATTCAAAAACTGTTTAAGCGATAGGCGAAGACGATTCAGCTTCGACAACTTACGAGAATATATCGTCGTTTACTGCAACGCTGTTAATTGCATCAATGATGACGACGACTGAACCGTGCAAGGTATATATTACAATACTACAGTACGTTATTTTTCTTTTCCTTCTCACTGTACGGAGATAGAGTAGCATGTTGACGTCTCTGTTTACGTTTAAAACCTGTTCAGCCAATGGTCTCAATGAAAAAAAAAAATGTAACATATTCAACGGTAAGTCATCCTGCATCCACTGTTATAAAACGATAATAGCAATAATAAAGACCTATATTTATTTGACGATATCCTTTGCATACAGTAGTAATTTATTTGTGAGAGGTGCGGGCCGACGGAAGTACTATCTCTTCCAAGAAGATGAACAAATGAGGACATCGCTGTGGAAATAGAGAACATAGCAAGAGAAAAATTCGAAGCTAATTAAACGCCCAACATATGTTTACGAATTAAATAATAATACCGTGCGATACAAGACACATGTGCACATGCAATGGAACAAACTAAAGTCGTAAGGTAACTATCACAACGCAAGGCTGATTCTATCGATGACATATCTCTTCTGTCTGTACTCTTGAATATCATTCAAGCTATCTCGTGACCTTTCCTGTCGCCAGTTTTTCCTTATCGCATTGTGTCATTCGCATTCTTTCCGTAGGTATTCTCAGCTTGCGAGACCATACAATCCCTGCCGCTAGATAGCACTGACGAGTCATTCGCCACTTTTACCGTGAACTTTCCGGTATTATCATTGTAGAGTATTTGCTACTACTGTACATAGTGCGCGGAAAATGCATGCAAGCTGTCGCGGGCCCAGGCCCGAGCTGGGCGCACTGTATATTCAGCGTATTCCGAATCTCACCGGACCGGTGGACAACAATGACGTCACGCTGCAGCGAAATAGGAACAAAACTGCTGGAAGGATCGATGGCTGTCATGGCGACTGTATAAGTTGTTGTCTGTGGTACGCTAGCAAAAGTTTGCGAAATTTCCGTATTGCTATCTCGTTCAAAGAAAAGAGAGCATAAGCAATTTATTTCTTGAACCGGTAGTAATAACTGGTCCGTTGACATGTTCACTCATAAGCCATGAACATATTGTTTTTACGTTGTCCTCATTACAAACAATACAGCAAAACTGAAGCAGAACACACCGCCATGACACAACAGTGCACGCTGTCATTCGTCTGCTAATTCCCGCCCTATACAAGAACGAATCAGATTCCCTCATGGCGGCTGATGGAGACTGCCACCACCTCTACAAGCTGATGGCACCGGTGCGACACCGGTGGAGCATCAGTCACGCCATCGGCGACATTCGGAACACCGTGATGCTATCACATTGCTCAGCGCTGAGATTCGGAATACGCTCATTGTTACTTTTCCTGAAACTACCATCAGGTGAAAACCCATTTGTAGGTAATAGTAATTCACTCACTCACTCATCGACAGTTTTAAGGATTGGGCATATTTTTTTCTTTTACACCACTATCTTGTATTTCTGTAAGAAAGTTTTCTAACCAGGCTACTTTCTTTATGCTCCTGACGTCTCTTCATGCGGCCATATAACGAATAATGAGCTCTACCACCTCCAATGTGAAATATTCCACTTCTAAGGTAGGGGTGAATGCAAGGAGGTATTTAGCACACCGAATAATAGGATGTCAGATGGTGATTATGACTATCGAAGTTTCAGTTTTGTTAAGGGAAGTAAATAATCGTTAATTTTAACATGGAGTGATATCAATCAAGGCCGGAGTTCTTTTACATACCGTATTAAATGCGTGATGGGAAAGCACATGGATGACAAAAGCTGATTCTGGTCTCACGTTCACATGCCTCGGTAAAGGTGAATGATCATCCACCCAGATGGGGGTAACGTGTTTTCATTGCGATGATACCTTTAGTTGTTATAGCTGGCTTACGAAACCGGATTTGGCAATTCACTGTATCCTCCCAAATCCTCTCATCGCACCGGTCCCATGCACTTATCGAGATTTCATGAGAAAATTTCTTCTCATTCATATTTCACCATTTTTCGAATCTTTATCTTGGCTCCGGCCCAAGGATCGCAGAACTTTGCACTATCTTTCTCTTCTGTTTTAAATTCTGCTCACCTCAACTCCATGTCATATGTCGTCTCGTCTTGTGAATTTATGTTCCAACCATAACCTAAATACTCGATCTCAAATCATGGTACATTGAGTACCTCATCATAACACTTCCCGATAGTCTTCGTCACCGTTTCAATTTCTCGTGTTTGGAACGCTCTACCCAATCCATACCTTAAGGGGCTGTCAGACATTTACTAATTTCAAAACCCGATTGTCAAATAGACTGCTTGCTTAGACTGTGAGCTTTCCTAAAATATAATTTTTTCTAATATGATTTGTATTTTTGATATATACCATGTGCCTCAAAAGTCGCGTGCCAAAGAGGTTAATTAGTTGCTTTTATTCCCTAGGTGAAATAGTAAAATAGAAGAATAATGCCGACATCGGAACAACGTGTAGGGCTGATACTTCTCTGTGGAGATCACCATAGAACATCTCGAGAAGCTGCAGACGAATTTCATCGGCACTCTGATATTCCCAAGCCCTCCCATCAAACTGTGGACAGATTATTGAAAAAATTTAAAACAACGTACACGGTAATCTACGCCAAACGCGGTGGTCGGCCAAAAACAGCCACCATGAAGATCGCCGAGCCGATGTGATTGCCAAACTTATACTAAGTCCTAACAGGTAACTCCTCTACGTGGCCAGGGAAAGCGGAATCAGTAAAGATTCTGTACACCGAATATTGACGTCGGCACATTTCCTTCCCTACAAACTGCAGCGCAGGCACACAAAGGTCAATACTGATCCAATGAGGAGACTTGAGTACTGTAACTGGATCAGTCAAGAAACACAGAGGAGTCCAGATTTTCTTCGAAATGTGATGTTCAGCGATGAATGTTTGTTCTTCTTAGATAGTCACGCCCATACACAGAATGCCAAATACTGGTCCCCAGTGAACGCACAATGGATGCGTTCTTCTAATGATCCAGGTGCTCTACGGGTTATGGTATGGTGTAGTATCCTATTCGACACCATTGTGGGCCCGTACTTCTTTGATGATCATGTAAATCAACACACGTTTGGTGAATTGCTTGATGTTGTTGTAATGAACTTTTTGGATGACCTACCACTTAATACCTACCAAACGGAATGGTTTCAGCTTGATGGAGCAACATCACATTATGCACTGACAACTCGCCAAAAATTAAGAAACATGTTTCGGGACCACTGGATTGGACGAGGTGGCCCTATCAGTTCGTTATCTTCTGTTACCGATAAAGAGTGAGATTATGAATCTGTTCTGTTGACACCAACAAAATTGACACAACAATCTACTAACAAGTTCTGAGATATATTACTAGGAGTTAACCATATTCCAGATTTTTCTGGAATAAGTGCAGTTGTCATATTTCAACTCGCCACTGGTCAAGACTGCCTAGCAGCCCACCACCATAGAATCAACATCCACAACTGTCGAGAACGTGTATTATGCAAGAGATCAGAATGTAGAATGAATAGAAGTCATCTCCTCCAGTGCGAAGCCATTTCGGAGATAAGCAGATATGCCACAACAGTTTGTAAAGTAACTAGACTATTATTTTCCGAAAAGGAAAATGAATTAACTCCAATTCTGCGAGCATTAGTAGCTAACTACGAGTTACTGTTGGCTGAATGTGAAATGTTGTAATGTGTTATATTGCGGACAGTCTCGTATCTTAAATCCCTAAATATTTCAATTTATTGTATAGATAAAGATACAGAAGTATAAAGGTGCATATCGGACAGAACATGGAGCATCCCTAAGAAATTCAGTCCAAATAATCTTTCTGTGCACACTGTGATAGAATGAGTTGCTCACCGACTATGCTGTTCGGATAAGCATTACCCTCCAGCCTTCAAATCCATATACCAAGCCTCTGGTTGTAGTCTTCCGTACTTTACAGAAGTTATGTGAGTCGTTTAATTTCTCCCTGTCAAGAAGAATGAAAGATCCTGGAGAGCAGCGGTGCCTCTGATGAAGATCTATGAGTCGTCTAGAATTCAGCACCATTGCCATCTACCAATCTGTGAGCAAGCCGCGAGGAATACCCACTATGGCAGACCCCGATTCGGCGTCTCGCAAACATAGGAGATTACCTGTTTTGCGAGACGGGACGACAATAAAAGAGGAACTGTGGAGGGTATTTGTAGAATGATGGAAAAACGGAAGACTCCCAAGAGAAACTGTCAAAATGTTGCTTTGTTCACCATAAATGCAGCTCCACCATTGCCGAGATTTGAACTCGAGTCCGCGGTCATCGTAAGCCGGTACTCTGCCAACTGTGTTACAAAGGCGTCATGTAGAACATATCATTCACCATTTTTCCGTAAAATGAATTAATGAAAGAGATATCCCTCTGTCATCAAATTTGACTCCGCTGGTTTGTCGTTATTTTATTTCGTTAGAGATATTCTCATCACAGAAACGGGATTCTTCACACTGACAGACTGACAGAATTCAGAACGATTTTAATTATATATATATATATATATATATATATATATATATATATATATATATATATATATATATATATATGGAAATAATGTGGGAATTGCACCTTGACAGCGTTCTTTGTCTGCGTAAGGCAGATACTGAAGCATTCAGCGAATTCGCCGAAATCGTCGCGGTTGAGGTACGTCTCCACCAACACGCCCACCGAAACCATCACCAATATCACAAGATTTGTGACACGCGCAAAGCCGTAGCCTGCGATCTTCATGCGGGTCGTGAGCACGGAGCGATGCTGCAGCAGACCGCCGTAGCGCAACATTCGAAGGTTGAGTCGCAGCGATCCGCCTTGTACAAGCTGCTCCGCGGACTCCATAGCGACGAATGGGAGCGCTCGCAGTGCGAATCCATTATGCAGCATACGTGTCTGTCTGTAATTACGAAGATTAAACTTGCAGACGTCACCTGCCCCTGTCATCCCACAACGGCAAGCTGAAATTATCAGGTGCCACGATTCTGTATTTTTTTTAAAATAAATATTTAATAATTTAAGTCTCACTTGCACATGGTATTGTAGTTACATCACTTCACAGTTAGAATATGGAATATGTAAAAAAAATCTTAATAGTACTATGTAGTCTTAATTATAGTCAAGTCTAATTGAAATATATGGGCCTGCAGAAGAGTTTTACAATATAGTCTAGTAGTAAAACACAAAGGTTCTTAATACAAGACAGAAATATTCATGAAGCGTTTTGAATGTCATAAATTGACTTACAGAATAGAAGACGTGAGGAATTAGGTACTTCTTTAATTTGGCCCTAAATAATCTTATGTTCTAATTTTATTTTTTATGTCCATAGGGAAGCTATTAAACATTTTTACTGCTAGCCTATATAACGCACTATAAACTTGCCGATGGAGTATGAAAATAATTTTTGACGCGTATTTATGCTATGAACTGTTGAATTAGTTACAAAGTTTTCACGATTATTAATAAAAAAATATACTGATAAGCCGTGGGTATTATTTGTAGTTTTTTGAAAATGGTCCTACACGATTCCCTAGATTTGGCACCCACTATTATTCTAATTACTCTTTTTTTTGTAGTAGGCATATACTATTTGTAGAATTTCCCCAGAATATTCTTCCAAAACGCATTACCGAGTGGAAGTGTGCAAAGTACGAGGGCCACTTACTAAGTCATGGCAACTATTTTTATCCGCGGAATCCCGGACCGCAATTGTTTGATATGCAACATTTACATTAGGATGTATAATACTTATAGATGCCGCTGTATGGTGCAGATATTCAAGGACAGAAGGAGAGGGATGAGCGCAAGTCAGTCGGTTCATTGTTGATGTTTGTAGTTCGTCAAGTATGGGTGTGAGTCGGCTAGAACAATGTGTATACGTAAAAATAGCAGTGCTTCGCGGTCAAAAGGCGTGAGAATGTCACGCACAACTCATAGAAGCTGTTGGAGGTCGTGCTCTGCCGTATAGAAGTGTTGCAAGATAGGTAGCAGCTTTCCAAAGTGGACGAGTAAGAAGTACCGACAAACCTCGTACGGGACGCCCTAGGACTGTTCGTACCGATGTTGCTCGTGCCGCGATAGAACATTGCTTAGAGAAAGACAGATGATGGTCTCTACAGGAGTTGGCAACAGAAACAGGTATTGACCAGGCAACTGTATACAAAATTTTACGGCACGATCTGCATATGCGCAAAATTGCTGCCAAATGGGTGCCACATGCACTAACAGAACAACAAAAGTGGACACGTTACGAAACGTGTCGTGTGAACTTGGAACGATACGAACGTGAAGGAGACATCATGCTGAACAGGATCATTGCCATTGATGAAACCTAGGCCAGGGCTTATGAAACCGAGCTTAAACGCCAGTATGCTGAATTACGTTATCAAGGATCGCCGCGAAAATGCGGAGTCCGTCAAAATTCAGCTCCGGTGAAGTTAATGGTCATTTTAGCGTATGACATTCGAGGAATTATTTTGTGTCATTTTGTCCCCCATCGCCAGACTCTTAATGCAGCTTACTACGACGCTCATCTATCAAGAATAAACGTCCCGAGTTATTGGACAATGCAATCATCCTTCACGATAATGTAACAGCCCATACGGCAGCCATTGTTCAGGCTCGTTTACAGCGCTGGAGATGGAAAGTACAGTACTAGAGCATTCTCCCTACTCCCCCGATCAGTCACCATGCGATTTCGATTTGATACCGAAATTGAAAGCTCCATTGCGTGGGAGACGATTTGGAGCAGCTGATGGTATTGGTCGTCTTCCTCATCGTTGACAGCAAACAGTTGATTGCTTTAGAGATTTCTTCGAAGGATCTTAATGTGTTCAAAATGTGTTAATGTGCGTGAAGACTTTTTTTAACGTGTTAATGTGCATGCAAACTGTTGTTCTCAACATTATGACATAAGATAACATTTTCTAAATTTTTACTATTTTCTCTTGTCTACAATACTTCCTGAGAAACTCGTGTAACAGACATGATTGGTAAAGTACATAATGTATTTTCGTATATGTATAATTAAATGTTTGTATAATAACGCATTTGCCTAAAAAAATAGTTGCCATGACTTAGTCAGTGACCTTTTATATTGTTTTTAAGGTATTGATATTTACTATCTCTTGCATAGATCTAATAGCAAAACATGCTGCATTTTTTATTTTACAATTTAATACATGATCTATTTGTAAATCAAGAAATTTAGTTGTTTCTATTAGGGTCCTGTTGTTAAATACTGGGCTTGAAATTTGCGAGGCTAAATTTGGGCAGATTTAAATTTGATTATGTTGGTTTTGTTTCAATTTAATACTAAGTTATTGGCTGAGAACTAATTACAGTGATAATATATTTTGATCGTCACGTCTGAATACGTTTCAATTTAGAATGATTCTGCACATGTGGTCACGTGGGTCATTTAAGCCAATTATCTGTAATCTTTTCCAGTTTTACCTGATGTGAGTATTGCTAGTAAAATTGTATTCATGGTCAAATTCTATTGCGTTAAAGCAATTGCAACATTATAGATTTAACATTTGCTATAAAAAATGGAGGTCGCAAGCTTCAAGTTCTTTGTAAGTAGAATGACACAGAGTTCTCATTTTACGAGGAAACTAGATTACAGCGGAACCCTGGCGTACACTTTCCTGCGTGTCGTGCTTGCACCAGCGGGGAGCGTGTTCAGTTACTAATGACAAATCAAGACATTTAAAAATTACAGAATAAAATAAGTCTACGAATTTAAATTATTATTTAAAGTACATGTATACAGGTTTGTTACTCGCCAGTTATTTCAGATACGTTGAAAATGATCTACTTCGCTGTTCAACCGTATACTTTATTTTCCAATCGAATACTTAACAGAAGCAAAAATCACACACACACACACACACACACACACACACACACATACCGATACAATTTTCAGAAGCAACAAACGGCTGGAATCTTTGTAGAACTGGCTTCTCACGCTGCGGTTGGGAGAGCAGGAAGTCGGCCGGTGGCGGAATGTTGCGAAGTTCTCTCATAAAATGAGAGCACTGTTGCGACTGTTGATCTGTGCCGCACGTTGGTTGCGCCATTTGCGACGGTCAGTGCGTGTGTGTTGGTCCACGTGGGCGCCAAACACGATGGTTGCTCTCTCCTTTCTCTGCCGCGTCGCCGACAGAGTCCGGATCGGTTAGCTCAGCTGGGACGCCGATACACGCTGCTGTCCCAAGGTGGAGATGATCTCTTTTCAAGGACACTGTGGGGTTGTGGGTGAAGGATTTTATTGTGATTTTTGTCGATCACACGAACACAATGAAAAAAACCAAGGAGTAAAGTTCCACTAATCTGGTTTATTATGATCACGTCCCTACGTGAGTATGAGCGACGGAATACTGGCTGTTATCTTCTCCGTAATCTCGGCAACGTTTTTCTTTTATCTAACGCCTGATTAAATCACCACTACTATTTCCCGAGTAAGTCACAAACTCGAAAACACGAAGTCTCCACTTTACCACCACGAACGGCTCAATGGCCGGGTATTGTATGAGAGCGCGTCTTGGTTCGCCACACGTTTAAATACCTACTGTGGTGACGCGCTCTCAAGACGCTACTTTTGTTTCGGCTAAAGACATCGCGCGCGTTCCTCGACAAGGAAAACCCACGCTTCGGGAGCCCACGCTGCGCTAGAGTTCAACAGCCTTGCGCGCGTCTTCGGGTTGAGTACCCACACACTTAGGCTTAATGTAATTGCCGCCTGCCAGTCTGTGAGAACAAAACACCTATTATACGCTTCGCCACCCTCAACCGCTTGGGTTCGAATACCTTAAGAAACGGAGAAATATCTGAGATGAATCTATACCGTATTTTATATAAAAGAAATATCTCTTCCTATCACTAGACCACCCGACTACAGCTTCACTGTTTAACTGGGAAGTTCAGACGTGAGCCAAACACACGCAGAGAACGCTTTTCCTGATTTCAGCCAGCCTCCGGGCCGTGATAGTGAGTGTTTTCTATAACTGCGAGGTGCACAGACCTCGCATCTCGCACTTATAGAGACCACTCATTATCTCTCGTATTGTCCGGCTTTGTACGAGGCGGGCCTCTCACCTCGCAACTCGCATGCGTCGGTTCAGAAAAACCAAGGCTTCAGGTCATATCAAACACGCGCAGAGGGCAAGATATTTATTCCCTTCCGACAGTTTCTATATAGCCTACTGCGTATACCAACGTTTGGCACATGTGTTATCTTCCCATCTGTATTTGATTTTCTCTGTTTATCGCTTCCTTCCAGCGGGAAATACACAGTGGGCTGCCCATATCAAGAGTTTCCAGAGTGCTGAAACTTGTGAAGGAAGACATTTCCTTCGTCACTTTCACTTTCGTTTGAAAGAAGTCTGTGTTACAGTTAATCAAGGAAAGATATGGAAATTTTTGTTAAGAAAATACATTTCAAGACATTTATAAGAGCAATACTGAGCCTATACATAAACAATAAAATACTTCTAAATGAGAGGGCAAATCAATAAAGGTTTTTAATACATATCGCAAGGAATAACACAAAAATGTGCATTTATTATCAGTGTATGACCCTATCTCTCTGTCTAGAGTAATGTGGTCTGCCGTGCCCCTAGTGGTATCAAGGAGTGGAACGGTTACTACGCTGGAGGCTGAGGGGTGTTTATGGAAGAAAAGAAAAACTCGTACTGAAATTAATTTTACTTTTAATAAGAGGTACTTGCAATATTAATGTTTGTAATATAATACATATAATATACAGTATTATGTACAATATACAGCACTCATATTTGTTATTGTATAGTATTAAACTAAACTTGTTTCTATGGATGACAGACATTTCCAAAATTAAAGTTTAGTGAAAACAAAAGAGAGGAAGAAAATTACAGTGAAACAAAAGTACAACTGATCTGCTACTCTCCTTCCTGAATTGCAATGTCGTGACAGTTGAGTTGCAATGCACAATGATATTCATATGAATATTCTCAAAACGAAAATGCTACGGTTATGGTCACTTAGGAGAAGCTTATATTGAAACTTTCCCTCTACATCGAGGAGGTAGTAGGTGCAAAACGGTAATAATTTATATGAGTGTCTTTGTAATATTGCTGAGATTGTTTTGCATTTTCACATAGCAAAACTCTGATGCCACAAAATACAGAAAATCCACTATTCTTGCCAATATATAACTGACTATGGTATCGCTATCTACAGTCATTGGTTTTGTAGGCATACGCAATCTCTCATGCATTTGTTTGTGTTCAGTACCTCCCGCTGCAGTGTATTACGTCATAGCAAGCGGAAGACCGGTTTACTGCATACAGTTCTAACAGTGCAGTACAAAACTTGCGTACACTGTTTATACACGCGCGAGCACGCACACACACACACACACAGGGTGAAAGGGAAACTATTACATTAATTCACAGAGGTAATAGGTGAAGTCAATGCGAACAATTTTGTCAAATAAGTTTTTTGATACGTCGAATGGTTTTGACAATATGAAATTTAACGTGTTGCAACGTTCGTTGAGGTCATTGCTCCGCAGTGGAGGGTGAGTGTAACTGCTATCATCCACTCCGCAAAACGTGCGAGAGAAGAATGTAAACAAAAACGTCTCATCAGATATGTTTCGGCCAAATTACTGTACATGAGAATAATTTAAAGTAATAATTGTCACCAAGCCATCATTTTTATTACATATAGGCTATATTTTTTCTATAAATGTATTAATTACTCATTTTACAGACATATTTAAATTGGTACATTTTTAACCCTCAAGCTTTCCAACTATTTTTTAACTTTCTTTGCCATATACGTATTTATGCCTTCAGAAACCCATTTCTTAAATAATAATAATGTCTTCTGCTACTTTTCTCTTTAGTCTTTTCGGGTATTAGACTTATAAGGAGATCGATCATGCACTGGTTCTTCATTTGGTTGTGCAGTAAAACTTGTTGAAATGAAAATTTACACTCCACGTGATTTCTTTGTCGCAGGTGTTTTAAATACATCCAGTTTTGTTTATATGAAATCAGAGCGCACTAGCAGCATTTTTGTTACAGCAATTTCATGACCACAACAATACGTGACGTGTTATAGGTGTCTATATACAGTATATTCGTTTTTGGTTCTACGAAATCAGAGTAAAAGTCTGAATGACATCTAGGCGATGAGTATTTTCGTCCTGGCTCCTGAAACATTACATTTACGCGGCTAGTATGTCCACAGAGCAGCTTCAAGTTAAAGTGGAAAACGACTCAATTTATACACTAGAGCATATATGGGCAAAAGCGCCTCACTTGAGAATAGGTGTCTCACAAGCTTTGGTAATGCTTATCGCTCTGTATGACATAAGCGTCTTACTCACCTTTGTCCTCTACTTGTAGCTCGTTGGTATGGGCAGATTATATGTTCAGTTAACAGTGGCGGAATCATGGCTTATCAAAGTAGTATGTACGAGCTGAAAACGACTCTCATGTGGAATGGAAAAAGTTCTTTTGCTGTTTAGAGGGGGGGGGGAACATACACTGTCTTTTAAGCTCAAAAATCGTAATATCAGGTTTGACCGCGTAAATTACATTGTACATATTTTACGTAGGGTAAACATTGGTAATTTCGTGGCAGTGGTATTTCGTGATACTTTTTCTTTGCTCTTTCGTGAACTAACCAAAGGTGTTACGAGATTCAAATTTCCGCCAAGGGATTGCATATCTTGTCCGGTTTCCAGAAACATACAGCTACGTTTTGTGTGATACCTTGTAACATTTTACCTAAAATCATATTTATTTACCTAAAATGTGTGTGAAATAGATTTTAGGCTATACTTCGCTTGAGAAACATCTCTTTTGAGTGTCCAGCAATAGTCTGACAGAATATTTGAGCTCCATTTTTCCTGGTATTGTCTTTCTATTTCAGAAAAATCCTGATGAAAATGCTCCCCATATTCGCCGTTCACTACCCGAAAGTTTTGAAGAAAGAAAAAATAGATGAGAATCCAACAAGTTATTTTGAGAGATACATGACACTCCATCACGTTATAATAGTTCAGAAACAGCTCGCTGACAAGTTCTCTGTAATCTTCTGATGTGGTTCCTATAAAGTAACAATCAGTTGAATGATCCTTACGTTCCCGGCATATTACTGGAACTGGAAAAGGCATATGACGGGATCCTGCTAGCCAACTAGTCAGGCTAGTAAAATTACATGGAGCACAACAGATTTTAGGGGCCCAGTTTCTGTCCTCATCTATTTTGCAATCAAAATAACACTCGTAAGCTCTTTTAACTAGTGTAGTAAAATTCATCTGCGTGCTTTCAAAGTTAATTAACCACAAACGTAACAAAAAATTTTACGATTTACACAGCATTTCGAGGTGTTTCACTTTATAAAATACGTTTATCACACTTAAAATTAGGACAAAAACATGGATTATGAAACTTGTTTAATAATTGTAAGTTCCAACTCAACTGAGAATTAATACTAAACTCTCGCAGACTTATGAGGAATAAAATTCATTCTTATGAATTCTGACTTCACAGGCAAGAGTGATCTAAAGTTATAGATCAATTGTTAAAGCAATAAAATGAAATATTTGAAATGTTTTCTTTCCATTAGCATGTTAAGAATTGTATATAGCAATAAAAATAAATCAATTTTTCTAAACTTACAAAAAATGGTGGGCGGTAGAAAAATTCTGACTTCATTTTCGGAATCAGCAGATGGCATTACATAAGAAACAGCAGAAATTATACGTTTAACAAAATCATTATTGACCAGTGAATTATTTTTCCATATTTTTATTAAATTTTCCCCAGGGAGAAGGCCTACGTTAATTAGAAAGAGTACTTCTGTGTACTATTCCTGTTACGTGAGAAGGTAGAACTAGGCCTACATATTATTTCCAAACACTGAATACAGTCTCATTATCAGAAGAGAGAACGGAAATCGGTCTTGGTGCGACTGTCCATAAACATCGTACACTATTGCAGGAATAAAAGAAGCTCAAACAAAATTTTTCGTGATAATGTTTCCAGTGTGTTCTCCCGTCAAAAATAGAACATTATATGGATTGTCAATAGAGTGTTACCACACTGTGGTGTTACTTTTACAGCTCCACGTAATTTAAATTTTATAGTGTGAAGGAGTGACTGGTATATGCATGTATGTAACATATCTCATGTTTAGGATAATTAGAGGGAAGAGCGACACGTCTGCATTATTAGTGATAATCATATTGATTTGGATTCCGGCGATATATTGCATATTCAGCACACAAGAAACCAGCGTGTCTTTTACGTAATCTGATGAATGCGAAATGTTTCGAATGCTTGATGAAGAGAACTAATAATTCTGTTATTTATTTTCAAAAGTATTGTTATTATTATTATTATTATTATCATTATTATTATTATTATTATTATTATTATTATTATTATTATTATCGCACAAATGACCTTTTCTACTTGAAGGGCTGAGGATCATAGTGGGCCAAATCCATTTTCAGAGCTTCGAAGCTTATCTCATCTTTTGATTGCCTGCTGACTCACGTACTTAACAGATAGCGTCTTTTGGTTGAAATACATCACGTTACGAAATAATTCAAGCAACAAAAATACTCTCTCAAGCAAATGCCAGTGTTTTTGAGAAGCAGAGTGGACCATATCCAAACGTCCAATGAAAGCTGCTGCTTCTTGCCACGTGACTTGATATAGAACATTGCAGACGAAGTGAAAGAAAATAACTCAACTAAGGTGAAATCTAGGAAGCGTATGGAAAACTGTGATGAGTGGGAAAAGAATGTACGGAAAAGGAAAATAAATAGTGAATAGTGAATCTTTCCTGAGGGTGAAAGGCGGTCGGAGCGCGGTGCCGACCACACCACCTCCTTCTAGTGTCGCGGCCAAGGAAGCATGGGGCTCTACCTTAATGTACCCCATGTGCCTTCATGGCATGTAACGGGGCTACCTTTACCTTTCACACTAGAATCGCTATTTTTACTATTTACACTATAATAAAGAATGTAGGCCTACATTGATCAAACATTATTTACACTATTTATCTTATGTAGGTACAGTGTTGTGCATTGTAATGCAAGGTATTTTTTCATAATACTATAGCCTACTTATTTTGTAAATTGTGTGCAATAGTATAGACTATAGACTAATGTTTGATCAATGTAAGCTTTCATTCTTTATGATAGTGTAATAGTGAAAATTGCGTATTTCAGTATTCATAGTGTAAAGTGCTGTCACATATTTACTTGTTTCGAAAGCCGATTGCCAGAAAGACTGCTTCTGGTCTCTGAAATATGATCTTTCGTCAAATATTATGGTTGTAGAATATTTATTTTTAATACTGTGTATCAATTATTTTCCTTCATTACGTTAATCATTACTTCGATTCAAATTGTCTTATTTTCCATTAAATTGTACTTTTCTAATTTTTAGAATTCCATATAACTAAACCCATCTAAATTTTGCTCTTACTATTATCACCATTGTTATTATTATTATTATTATTATTATTATTATTATTATTATTATTATTATTATTATGTTATTTTTCTATTGATTTATTTACCGTATATTTATTTGCAGTATTTTAATACTGCTTGAGTGCAAGAGAAGGCGTTTCAAAATAAATCAAATCAAATAAATAAATAAATAAATAAATAAATAAATAAATAAATAAATAAATAAATAAATAAATAAATAAATAAATAAATAAATAAATAAATAAATAAATAAATAAATAAATAAATAAATAAATAAATAAATAAATAATTTAAATTGTAAGAAAAATCATCATATACCAATCTTTATCATTAGAGTACATTTTCAACAGCCTCTGAGGTCAAGTTTTGAATCATTAATAGAACATCAACTGCAGCACAAGATGCAAGAGTTCCCTGGTAGTAGACTACCTGTGCCACGTGCCAACATGACGTCACTTCAATATAGTGTATGAACAAGTAACCTTATGTCCTGGGACAGAATATGGTCCCTAGTATAACCATCACGACGAAAACAAATCTACATGGTAATAGCAGTAGTAAGTATATAATAACGAAAACTTTGCTAATAATAGTACTACTACTTTCTTTCTTGTGTCTTAGTGAAACTTACAGCAGAGTCCGTATAGGCCAGTTTCTATCTGATGCTTTTCCAATTCACTGCGGGCTAAAGCACGGAGATGCACTATCACCTTTACTTTTTAACTTCGCTCTAGAATATGCCATTAGGAAAGTTCAGGATAACACAGAGGGTTTGGAATTGAACGGGTTACATCAGCTTCTTGTCTATGCGGATGACGTGAATATGTTAGGAGAAAATCCACAAACGATTAGGGAAAACGCGGAAATTCTACTTGAAGCAAGTAAAGAGATAGGGTTGGAAGTAAATCCCGAAAAGACTAAGTATATGATTATGTCTCGTGATCAGAATATCGTACGAAATGGAACTATAAAAGTTGGAGATATATACTTCGAAGAGGTGGAAAAATTCAAATATCTTGGAGCAACAGTAACAAATATAAACGACACTCGGGAGGAAATTAAACGCAGAATAAATATGGGAAATGCCTGTTATTATTCGGCTGAGAAGCTTTTGTCATCTAGTCTTCTGTCAAAAAATCTGAAAGCTAGAATTTATAAAACAGTTATATTACCGGTTGTTTTGTATGGCTGTGAAACTTTGACTCTCACTTTGAGAGAGGAACAGAGATTGAAGGTTTTTGAGAATAAGGTTCTTAGGAAAATATTTGGGGCTAAAAGGGGTGAAGTTACAGGAGAATGGAGAAAGTTACACAACGCAGAGCTGCACGAATTGTATCCTTCACCTGACATAATTAGGAACATTAAATCCAGACGTTTGAGATGGGCAGGGCATGTAGCACGTATGGGCGAATCCAGAAATGCATATAGAGTGTTAGTTGGGAGGCCAGAGGGGAAAAGACCTTTGGGGAGGCCGAGACGTAGATGGGAAGATAATATTAAAATGGATTTGAGGGAGATGGGATATGATGATAGAGACTGGATTAATCATGCTCAGGATAGGGACCAATGGCGGGCTTATGTGAGGGCGGCAATGAACCTCCAGGTTCCTTAAAAGCCAGTAAGTAAGTACTACTTTCTTTCTTTCTTTCATTCTTTCTTTCTTTCTTTCTTTCTTTCCTTCTTTCTTTCTTTCCTTCTTTCTTTTTCTTTCTTTCTTTCTTTATTTTTTTCTTTCTTTCTCTGCTTAACACACCACTGCCGATAGAGGAAGGAGATTCTTTTGATCGTACACTAGACATCTCATAACTGCGAGCCCCTCTGGTCATAGGATCGGCATGATGCAACGCAGCCGATGCTGAAACATCACAGGACAACGGACAAACAGCCATTGTCCACGCCGGGAATTGAATCCCTTGGTTGGGAAGCTCACACGCTATTCACATAGCCATAGCGGTAGATATTATTATTATTATTATTATTATTATTATTATTATTATTATTATTATTATTATTATTATTATTAACAATAATAGTAATAAATATTAATGGAACCCACCTAGTTCCTTAAATAACATTCCGAAATACTGTATTAACTTTCACGTCATTGCATTACATAAAAGTTTCTTGTTTGGTTCAATTCATTACCTACAGGAATTTATCGCTGTAATTTAAATCAATATTATTAGACCTATCACAAATAATGAAGGCGTGGCAGTTTTCCCTCTATTATCCAGACGTCAAATATGCCATACACATCCATCCCATTTATTCCCACTATAAAATTTAAATTGACTGAACTGTACTTGCAACGTAACTATTAATTGATAATTGTTAGTTTATATTCCTGACGGCCAGGAACAATCCAAATTATTATCAACTAGAGGATTTCTTTGATCTGATTTTATTGCTATAAAATACAGGGTGTTTCAAAAGTAGTCTATAGGTAAAAAACTGCAGGAGTAAATAGAGGACAGTGAAACAAGGCAAAGATTCCTAATAAACATAAGTCCGGAAACAAACTGTTTTCGAAATCCGTTGTTGTTGTTGTTGTTGTTGCTGCTGCTGCTGTTGATGTTGTTTAGTTAACTGTCCGAAGACATAAGTGATACCAATATGACACCACTTTTGAGACAACTATAGAGGATTCCACTTTAAGAAAGTAGCATTGAACATATGGAGGCTATTCCATCAACTGTTTATAAGTATTTTTCTTGAGAACTGGGAATTAATTAGTTTCATTTAATTCACACAACATAATTTAATTGAGAACTAGACCGTGTGATAAAAATTGTTTTACACCTCTAAAATTACCATATTATATTTAATTTACGAATAACGGGGTAACAACTAAATTGATAGAATAGTCTTCCGCTCTCTTGCCGAAGATCTCCGCTGGAAAACTTAACAGACAAGTAGGGATGGTACAGTTAAGGCTAAGAATTCACACTGTTAAAACACGCTTATTTGAAGTACACAAAATTGAACTATCAGCAAAATAACAAAGGCATTAGGTTCTTCTTTGATTATAATGTGAAGTTAATAACGGAAAAAGTGTGCTGTACATAATCCTAAATTTGTATTATAATCACTTCTTAACATTTTTAATAACGGAAAACGTGTATTGCACTTAATCTTAATTTTGTATTATAAGCGCTCCGTAACATTTAATAACGGAAAACGTGTGCTGCAAATAATCTTAAATTTGTATTATAAGCGCTTCTTAACATTTTTAACAACGGAAAACGTGTGCTGCAAATGATCTTAAATTTGTATTATAAGAGCTTCGTAACATTTATAACAACGGAAAACGTGTGCTGCACATGATCTTAAATTTGTATTATAAGCGGTTCTTAACATTTTTAATAACGGAAAAAGTGTGCTGCAAATAATCTTAAATTTGAATTATAAGCGCTTCTTAACATTTTTAATAACAGAAAAACTGTGCTGCACATAATCTTAATTTTGCATTATAAGCGCTCCTTAATATTTTTAATAACGAAAAACGTGTGCTGCAAATAATCTTAATTTTGTATTATAAGCGCTTCTTAACATTTTTAATAACGGAAAACGTGTACTGCACATAATCTTAAATTTGTATTACAAGCGCTTCTTAACATTTTTAATAACGGAAAACGTGTGCTGGACATAATTTAATTTTGTATTATAAGCGCTTCATAAAATTTTTAATAGCGGAAAACGTGAGCTGCAAATAATCTTAATTTTGTATTATAAGCGCTTCTTAACATTTTTAATAACGGAAAACGTGTGCTGCAAATAATCTTAATTTTGTATTATAAGCGCTTTTAACATTTTTAAATACGGAAAAAGTGTGCTGCATATAATCTTAATTTTGTAATATAAGCGCTCCGTAACATTTAATAATGGAAAACGTGTGCTGCAAATAATATTGAATTTGTATTATAAGTGCTTCTTAAATTTAAATAACAGTAAACGTGTGCTGCACATAATCTTAAGTCTGTATTATGAGTAATACTTAACCCAATAAAATAACACTTGTATTATTATGATGATGGTGATATTATTATTATTATTATTATTATTATTATTATTATTATTATTATTATTATTATTATTATTATTATTCCAATACCTGGGGTGTACTGTAAGCAGTAACATGAGCTGCTGTCAAGAAGTCAAAAGGAGAATAGCAATGGCAAAGGAAGCTTTTAATAGAAAAAGGACTTCTGGAAAAATAACTAAGGAAGAGACTAGTGAAGTGCTTTGTGGGAGTGTAGCATTGTATGGGGCAGAAGCATAGACATTATGACGAAGTGAAGAGAAGCGAATAGAAACATTGGAAATGTGGATATGGAGAAGGATTGAGCGTGTGAAATGGACAGACAGAGTAAGGAGCGATGCTGTGTTGAAAAAAGTGGATGAAGAAAGAATGATGCTGAAACTGATCAGAAAGAAGAAAAGGAATTGGCTGAGACACTGGTTGAGAAGAAAATGCCTTCTGAAGGATGCACTGGAATGGTGGACGGAAGAAGGAATGGTGAACTGAAGAAGAGTTCTGGGCAGAAGAAGATATCAGATGATAGATGACATTAAGATAGAAATGTGATTTTTGTTTCTGTGTGTTCAGAAAACATTAAACATTCATCATATATACTATGGGCGCATTACGTGAAGTCGGGTTTAGCAGGTACGCTTAGCCGTTACGCGGAGAAGAGGGGAATGCTCACTCCTCAGCTGTACACAGTATACCAAAAACAACAGTCCCACTTACCTCACTGCAGCGGAGCAATTATTCCAGTTTAAAAAGTGTCCATATCCTCTTTGTCGCTGCCGGCGTCAATCGTGTCTGTGCTGCTGCTATCATCACTGTCACCACTGATATCCTCTCCCAGATTTATGACAATTTCATCAACAGCATCTTTAATAATCCCATCTCTCTGCCAGTATTCGCATTCAATCTTCTTTACTTGATTGCAAAAAGTGGTCCAGTCTTCCTTGTCCACACTTTCAAACCCTTTTTTCACTAATTCCTGCAGAGTTGTGAGAGACATGTCTCCTGTTGTATTGTGTGACCTTACAAAGTCCTTTACTTTACGCCAGGCCAACTCAATTGGATTTAAGTCACATATATAAGGTGGCATTCTGACTACGGTATGTCCATGCTCTGCTAGGAGGGTGTCAATGTAATACTTCTTTTGCTTCGGACGGATTGGGTCTATCAAAGACAGAAGTGTTTGCTTACGGTTTTTCTCATCGCAAAGGCACATGATGTTTTCTCAGATAGTCCAACATGTCCTTCTTTAGTGATGTTTTCGTAGGAGGTACATCAATCTGCTTTCCGTGGTATGGGGCATTATCCATAACAACGATGCAGGATTTCTTTAATCGGCCTGAATTTGGAATTACCTCGTCTTTAACCCACTTTTCAAAATTCATAGCATTCATTTGCCCATGGTAGTAACCTGTTGCAATTCCCGCCCTGTATACTAATTCACACCAAACAACAAAACCAGTAGACTCATCTCCCAAGTGGACAACAATTAGTCTATTTTTGGCATTGACATTGGTTGTAACCCCTTTAACGTCCGTATGCTGCCAACTCTTCTTGAAAGTTAGGTTTCCATCTACCCATGACTCATCTGGGTCTGTTCTCTTGTTGGAGCCGTCTCATTGCCCTCAGATATGCACATCTCCAATTAACAATGTTTTCTTTTTCGATTAAAATTTTTCTCATCGACCCACATCTTTTCCACCTAAAACCCATCTCTTTTTAAATTCGCCGTAATGTGGATTCTTTCCACTGGAAATCAATCCGTTCCTGCAACACTGGGAGAAGCTTTTTACATGTTGGTACCACTTTTTGCCTTACATAAAAATCATCAACAATGTCTTTTATTACTCTACAGTCGAAGTCATCCACTTCTGCATTGCGCGTGGAGGTTCTCTTTCTTTTCTGCCCTGGAGTTGTTAAGATCCCACTTTCACTTTTTAATCTCATTTCTAATACGCTGTATAGTCCTGTCAGCTACGTTGCAATATTTTACAGCCGTTGCAGTGGCATTAGTTATGCAATGATGAAGATTCTTTTGCTTCGATTCTTCATCACACATATGAATAATACAAGCAATTAAGTTTCTTTCATCACTGTGAATAGTTCTGCCGCGTGATCCTTCTCTAGACATATTCAGATAATATAAATAACAATAACAATATGAGACTAGCTAACCTGTAACGAACACTGCAACAAACTAACAATACTGGTACATCAAGATTACAAATAACAGTACAACAAACTCGTCAACACACTGAATTAAATCGAGAATCACTCGACGACTTGTTCATGACAAGCAACACAGCTGTGACGCGAGTAGCACGTGGGTTGCATGTTAGCTGCTTAGGACAGAGTGAGGCGTTGTGCGCATGCTCAGACTTAAATTCCCCCCGCCTCCTTCAACCATGGTCCGATTTCTCGTAATGCGCCCATTGTATATGCAGGGTCCCTACAACATACCAATTTTCCGAGCGCACTTGTTATTTGATTTTGATACTTTCTAAGCGGCGAGTATCCGGCGAGTCTGAGTGCCCATACATTGCAACGCAGCACTGCCGCTATTGCCTATCGCCGATAAACGGACACACCTGCAAACGTCATGAGGTTTGAGCGCGACTCTAGTACAAAGACGTTATATAGTATACTAGACTCACACAGAGCGCTGGTGTGCTGTCCAAAATTGAAACCAGTCTGCGCATGTTTACGCCGCCATGCTACTGGTAGAAATAGAGCGGTAAACACAATTGTTCGTTTTGTCTCTGGTGTTTTTAGTGAACAGTTTGAAAGTAATGGCAATAGAATTTTGAAAGATGATAAATATTATCGCCGCGGACTCCTGCTTAACATGTCGGCATCATACAATAGCGTGCGGTGTGCTTTTAAAACAATTTTGCCGATCGATTGTTGCTCTGTAGGTTTCACTCTAAGCGTCACGTCTACTTCCTCGATAAGAATAAGCACTAGTTTGTTATATTGTTAAATGGCTATTATTAGTATAATTATTATTATATCATATACGAGTACGCTGGCTTTCTTAACTCTTAATAATAATTTTTAATCACATACCTTAATGTTCGTCCTCAGCACAAGACATTGCAACCTCGGTTTTAGTCCACGTGGATTAGACAAGTAAGTGTCATTTAATAATGGAAGGAGCTTATTGGTTGCAATATTGAAATTGAGGCGAGTGATTGGAGCGGCGACACAAGAAATTGAAAACAATAATGCAATTAAATTTCAAAGACCTGTCAAATGTTATGCACGAGAGCGCGGCGATAATACCATCCCTGTTTAATTTTCCAAGCCATTTGCAAAAGGTACGATATATTATCTCTGTTGTTACAATATCAATATCATTAAAAATCAATCAGTAGTTACGACAATAAAGAATACTTATCAGACTGTAGAGAAATCCCACTGAGTGAATTATTTAGAATAACACATCAGATGTTAAAACATTAGTGGAAAGATGCATTTTTGTTTTTATTATGTAAATGAATTTATCTGCAAGATTATAAACTTTCATTCAAGATCCATAAATGGGTAAATAAATATACAGATAATAAATAAATAAATAGCTATAATAGCTAAGCCGTCTTTGTGAACTTATGATTCAGAGTTCACCTATAAATAACGCTTTTACATTTTGCCGGACATATATTTTATTAACAAAAGCAAGGGATGGCATTTTATTGATATTACATATGTGCATAAAAATTATGTACCATCACTCCGCAAGCAATGATAATATATCTATTTTATTTATTTAAAATAAAAATACAATACCGGTATGTAAAAAATCCACCCATGAAAAGTATGTGGCTTTTTTATCTTGCATAAAGTGATTGTTTAGTTTTTAGGTCTTCACATTACCTATTGTTTGCAATTTATTAGGTACCGGTACCGATACTTTTTATAATTGATAGCATTCCCTTTATTAATTAAAGAATGAATTCAATGTAATTTGGCTAACTTCGCACATTATATTTTGCCAGATTACCTAATGTCCTGTGGTCTAGAAGTATCGGTAATATAATTTTCGATTCTCTAAAACTTAACAACAGGTCTACAGTATACTGATTATCACATATTTATTTCACTTAAGAATTTGATTATAATAAGAACTTGTGTAATCAAGGTGCATATATTTATGTCTTGTGATCTAAGAGTAATGTATGCTAATATAATATAAGAGTCTCTGAAACCTAACAATTTGCTGATTATCGTAAAATTATACAATCTATAATGTGTATTGTGTAGGCCTATTTATGGATGTATGAGTATGTTTTCTATAAATTGCTGCGTACGTATTTTCTTTTCTTTAATGTTCTAATGCATATCAATGAAACTTTGAATACTGTATGTTTATTTCGTCCTAATTTTACGTTAAATGTCGAAAATGGCCATAATCTGTCAATTTTAGATCATCACAGCGTTAAATTGCGTGAATTACGTACTACTATTATGCGTCTGCTCTCCAACAATATGGCGGCAAGCGCAGCGTTCAATTTGCCCCGGTTTCCTCGTTTCGCGCAGCCGAGACTGTAGGGGCTTGCTCTAGTACACCTATTCGAGCACGCTGCTCTGTTGTTTACTTATCCTTGCCGCAAGAGGACGTCCTAGCTTGACTACCTTACAGTTACCTTGACCTCAGTAAAATGACTACTTTTACCAATGGATTGTATGCGGATATTTTGTTTTTGTATGGTTACTATAATTGATATCTTTAAAAGAGTAGATCGCAGTCCAACCACAAATGTTAGAAGAATTGTTATTCGGATGGAGACTGGTTGTATGTCGGTTTGGAGAACTTTGCATGACTTTTGTTTATACTCATTTCACATCCAAAGTGTCCAGTCTCTGAAATCAAATGATTACATCGCACGTGAAAACTTCTGCACTTGATTCCGGCAAAACCGTGAGTTGTGCTCGAAGATTTTATTCAACAGAGATGGCATCACAAACACAAGAAACACATATGTGTGGGCTAACCGCTTTGAGAATCTACATGCATCCGAGGAAACACATTTATAAACCCAGTTCTCAGTATACATTTGATGTGGTGTGATTGGAAAGGAATTTGTTGAACCTATTGAGTTTCAAAACACAGTGCAGATCTATTGGAGAAGGATGACCTTGTCTTCACTTTTAGAAAGTGACAATGAAATTCATATGATCTCTGTAGGCTAATTACTTGACACTTTTATGCTTTCGGTTGAGTGTTACGATGATATTTCGATTCTTAAGGAAAGGTTCTTACTATTTAACGAATTGCAAATGTGAAATAAATTTAATACAGTTTATGTGTTGTAAGTTGTTATTAACGATTAATTACTTTTCCTTTATTTATTTATTGAACATACATCATAGGCCTATGTCTGTGCAACAGGTTATCTACCAAGAAGTAACTAATTTAAATAATTGGTAACGGAAGTAACACATGTAACGAACTTAAAAAACTTGGATGATCATGGGTAACGAAATTGTGCAAATTGTTCTGTTTCACTTATTTAATCTTGGTACCACTGCCTGAGCTGCTGTAGTCGGTGATCAGTCATTACCTGGCAACGCATTTGTGTTCCCAAACGTACAGCGGATCGAATAGTTTCTTCTGGTACATATATTACGTGACGTGAATTCATAAGCAGAGTAAAATTGCAAAGCGGTACGCATAGACTACGAATCATAGGACAATCACAGTTTATTATATACAGTCACGAAGCTCCATATGTAATAAATATGCATCCATAGACAGTTACTAAACATTAGGCTCGCTACTATCGGCTCATTACAGACAATGTGAAATAGTACCTGCACAGACTATAGTTCCTAGCAACCTCATCAACTCAAGCTTCGTAACTGTATATACTAGACTGTGGTACAATCAGACGCTCCATCGTTCATTATGTTTTGTAAAACACCAAGTTACGACTACATTGTGATCTGATTCTAATACTGAGTAAGTTGAATTTTCATTCAGACTTTTGTGTTAATGTTATTTTAAATTGTGAATCTATGTTATATTTTGTTTAATTTTGATCTGTATATTTTAAACAATTTTCCAAGTGGGCTCGTTTCTGAACACAAGTTTATCCCATTCCAATGTCCCTAGAGCCTAAATTAATTTAACTTAATTTGTAAAATATACAATATTTATTCCTTCTTTATTTTCTTTCTTTCAAAAGAATAAATCCAGGAAGATCTATTTTACAGTTGGTTATATTCGAATTTCGGAAGGACTATTTCACCATAAGAAATGGAAACATACTGTATTTTATGTGAAATGATGATCTGTGCTGTGATGTAATGTATTATAAACAGGGACGACACTTTGTCCCAGTTCGCCACGACGTTCACTGGTACTGGTGTATGGAGAACCTGTGTTTACTAATTGATAGGAGCAGTTCAGCGACAACACGCGACTGTTTGCTGGTATAGATCGGCGGAGCAAAAACGCAACATTTCTACAGGTTACCACTGCCGTATAGTATGTATGCGTGTAACATATGCCTTGATTAGTTACATCTTTACAATATTACTTACACATATTTATAATAACGACGAGTTAGTCAAATTACACATACGTACTTGCAATCGAGGTACGTACATTATTCTGATACAACTGTAGTCCGTTACAGTATATAACAATGTGCATTTTTAAGTGTGAAAAAGTGAAATTCCTTCTGTTTTCACTAAAAATATACTTGTACTGTGAGAAAGTTACTCAACATCGCCACCATGGAGTGGATGGGCTACGCAAGTGAGGTGGATTATGTTGGGGTGTATGGTTTTTAATTCATTTCCTGCAGTACTGTCTGTCACTAAACAGTAGATGTCTCAAAAAGATTAACAATAGTTGCACTGTTTACTTTTCTTAGTACTTCCTATGTCAACAAAAATTTCTTTTCTGGTTCATTGGAGGACATCACTCCTACAACAACGCGAGCTACATATCGTCCCACAGCATCCGATGTCTCATCTATAGATAGAAATATTCTGTTACTACCTTTAGCTGTTTGAATGCGGTTCACAGTTTTTCCGTAAATAGGTTGTACGCATTGATGTTATACTAGACAGTTTTCTAGACGTGTATTTTTCCTTAAACCGTTGAAAATGTAGATTACTGAGCTGTGTATTGGAATATTCGCTGATACCATCATGTCACACAAAACATTATAAAACTCAAGAGTATGTAAACCATGCAGATGAGAGAAATAACGGCAAACATTCACTATGCTTTTTCGTTTCACAGTGCTTTTGCAAATCTTTACGATCATTTACCTTTAGTTCTGTGTTGCACACTGTACAGCGTATGTTGTTGCCCTCCACACTAATATACTCACTTCCAAACGCAGTTGCAATTACATTCAGTTTAGGGTTCTTGTCTGACTACATTGTATTATGTTTACAATACTGCACACAAAGTCACGATCACAACCACCTTGCCATTAAATGACAACAGGTAAGGAACTGTAGGTAAGCCACTACAATGCAAAACAAGCAGGCAGTGGCAGAGGGCAGCATAGGTTCGAATCCTAAACAAATCAAACATACGTTCGTTCTCCGAAACAGCACACATGTGTTGCTCTTTCCTATCACAGTACTGTACCTTCGAACCCATGGCCTCCGTGACGTCAATATAGGCAAGCAATAACCAACCTAAAATCTGTCCACGCTGGGACAAAGTGTCGTCCCTGATTATAAATATGCCCCTGTAATGTCATATGACGTAGAAAGAACATTATCTCAATTTAAACAAATTTTATGCGACGTTCATAAAAGATTTGCATTTCATAACCTCAGAATGTATGTTTTCGTTCACTACAACGCGTATAGGTTTTGATAAATGAATTATTTGTATATATTGTGTAAAATATAAATATTGTTAATTTGTATATTGATTTTTCTTATTATAATTGTGTCCCTGTAACGTTATGTAACGCAGGAAGAACATTTTCTTAGCTTAAACAATTTTTTTGCTGACAATTATGGTAAAAGAGGAATTTCATAATCTCAGAATATTTGTTTTGTTCACCGTAAAGGAACTGACTTTGTTAGATGAATCAATTGCATATGTATATAGAGTACATACAGTTAATGTGTATTATGTTTACTATTATGTTGTATAATATATATTCTCTATACAAGTTCAGTATTATTATCTAATTATATTTTGTGTCATATGTAGCACTAATATTTTGTAGAGCGCTAGTTTCGAAGTTTTAGTGTGTTTATGTGGTTAAAAAGTAGCTGAATAGATCATTTCAATTTAGTAGCAATCCCACTTACAGTTGTCATGATCTATTATTATTATTATTATTATTATTATTATTATTATTATTATTATTATTTACTGAACTATACGTTTCGTAGCATCCTAACGTAAGCATTTAGCGTCAGAGTTTCAACTCTGAACGGCCAGGATGTACGAGTACTAACCCAGGCATGTCAGAAATCAGACTCTAAATGTGCAGTTATGTGCGCGGATCGCTGGTCTGTGCAGGTTGCATCAATCAAGCGTTGCTCTTACCCATTCTTAGCTGAAGGGGTGTACAATAATCTATTCTGCGCTTCTAGGGTTAGATTAAATAGACATTTGGACATTATAAACATAGTTTGCAGAACGAAAAAGACACAGTTATTTCAGTGTCTATATTTGACAATTGTAATACAGGAAACTTTAGGCTTACTCAGTTACACTTCACAAAGTAGTGATTTGTAAAGCATAATTTATTAATATGATTTTTATACAGTATTTGAAGAATAAAAAATTGCAGTAATTTCGAAACAACAAGAAACAAACAAGTATTTCGTTTTACGTAGTAGGTACTAATTATTTTAAAGTAATAGACCCTACTGTTTCATTGTTCGTCAAGCATTATTATTTACTGTGACCATTGGTGCACAAATATTGAAGAAAATATTATACTCCCAATTAATTACATGCAGTAGGACATTGTGAAGTTTTTACACTGAAATCATTTCTTTGCTGTATGTCAATATAAATTAATATTAATATTAATATTAATAAATATAAACTAAGCTTAGAATTTAAATTCACATATAGTTTATTTGAAAACGTTGAGAGCAAGTATCGAAAAGTTGGGAGCGTTACTCAAAGAAATTAAAAGTGTAGTTCACAAGCTGTGAGGCGATGATATTCTCTTCATGTCAGATTTAAAGATTTATTAATATAGGCATATTGAATTAATATTGTGACGTGGGATGAAAAATTTGCCATTATTATATTTTTCCAGAAAATTTTTCCGCCTTGAAAATATTTGTTTTCTTCTCTCCTTACAACCTCAAGAGCCTCACATGACGTATTCCTCACTATATTCTCATCACTTACCAGTTTATGAAATGAAAGTCGTAAGTCGTCTAACCTTTGATGGCTGTGTTAGTACAGACTCCAAAACAACGCCATCGTCAAGTACGTTTTGCCGTGAGAGTACTGATTAAGAAATATGCGCTGGCAATATCATATTTTGAGAAGTTTACCTATCTGATCTAAATTGACATCTCACAACACTATTACCTCGACATAGGCTGATGAAAGTCTTTCATTTTGAAATAATTATTATTGTTGGCTGAGGAAAACATTATAACAATTATGTTATATGATTTGTAATTTCTCGTCTCCGTTATCTGTGAACTCATCACTTTACTGATCGTAACTCATTCACAGGCACAGCCAAATCGGCACTCGTACTGAAACTGTGTTACTGAAACAAAAGCTGCTGCAGGTATTGTATAGCCCTGTCGCGTTCCCCTCCAAGGCGATTCACTCCTTCCAGGTAGGGGAATAGAGAGTGCACATCGCACAGAGACAGTTGTACAATGTGCGCGACTGCACAATGTGCAGGGTTTCGACATGCCTGTACTAACCGATAACTTCTCCGACTTGTTTGGGAACGAAAATGCGCTGCCTGGTGATTACATAATATGCGAATCTAATACAGTCTGGAAGACTGGGGGAGAAGTTGACTGCGCGTCGATTGAAATGAATATCAGAGAACTTACGAAATAAATCTGACATATTGTAAAAATGAAATGTGATTAATGTCTTTTCATTGTGCCTATGATAATATTATTATTAAGTTGTAGCAACTAAAAGGTACCGTAATTAATTTTTATTTCACATTTTCGGTAGCCATTGTGGTGCAAGTATTTTAATGAAATTACTGTTTCATATGAATTTGTTTCTTGGAGGAATCTGTGATAAGAGGAATCAAAAATATAGTTCAAGTCTACCAAACACCATATCAATACAAAAGTCAGATCCGTTGCTAAGCAAGTTACATCAGAATAGTGTGCGGTAACTCATTGCCGTTGCTTAGAAGCTGACATCAAATGTTGAACTTTCAGTAACAGTTTTTCCAGTTGACCATCGAACATAGACGTTTCATATTGTAGTGTTTGGAAGTGAAGTGATCTGCAGTCGTCGGTGACTGTACCATTTTATTACCCATGGTTCAGTACAAAAGCTAAAAGATATTAAGCATCGCAAAGATCAAACACAAAGTCAAAGATATTAATACATAAAGTCAAAGATATTAATACAGTGTTCAATCTTCCACATCCTCCATACCCTGGTCGATCTCAAGAGGGATGACCAGCTACACGGGGCGTACCATTCGGTGTCCATCTGGTGTGCGCAGCATCACTGTTCTTACGTTTCCATCTCGTCCTCGTCGCAGTTCCTCGATGACAGCTTTTCCCACACATGGCGGCGACGGACGTCTTCCTGGAGCAGGACCAAGTCTCCTACTCGTAGTTTTACTCCCTTCCTTGTAGTTTGCCGGACATGGTGATAGTTTCTCAGCTCTAGAAGGTATTCCTTTCTCCATCTTTTCAAAAAATCTCCTCTAGCTTGTTGTAGGAGTTGGAATTCCCTTTTTAAGTTTCCATGAAGAAGTGGTTCAGGTCCGATAGGGATGTTAGTTGATTGTCGTCCGTTATATAGGAAATTAGCGGGTGTCAAGGTAGCTGGGTCTTCATTTTATAGCAAAGGACATGAATTTATGGCTGCTTCTACACTAGCCAGAATGGTGTTCAGGATTTATTGATCTAGTTGTCTGCGTCCTAATACTTTTCTAATGCAGCGCTTAACTGTGCCAACCATACGCTCCCACCATCCTCCCCATCAAGCAGCACGTGGAGCAATGAACTTCCAGTGTACACCGTTAAGGGGCGAAGTATTGCAACGTTTTGTCTGCCAGAAAGATAGTTGACAGTTCTCTGAGCTCCTTATTGGCTGCGTGGAAGGTAGTTGCTTTGTATGAATTCACCGTGTGTGGGAGACCTCTACGACTGACAAATCTTTGAAATGCAAGGCGAATTTGTCTATTGAAATGTCAGAAATAAGTTCGAGATGAATGGCTCGAGTAATGGCACAAGTGAGTAATAACACATATACTTTATGAATAGCAGAGCCTTTCTTCGTATATAGTGGACCAGCAAAATCCAATCCAGTGGCTGAAAATGGTGACGAGCACTGGACACGGTCTGCGTGTAGTGGGGCTTCAGCAGCTTGTCCATATCGGTTATTCGCAAGTTTGCAAGACAAGCAAGATCGTAAGATCTTTATTTCCTGTCGCGCTCGAATGATCCAAAATCGTTCTCTAATGTCAGAGATCACGGTTCGTAATCCCTGATGTTGCAAGTTGACATGAGTGTGTCGGATAAGTAGAAATGAGAAATGATGGTTACCGTTGAGTATAAGTGAGTGTTTTTCATTGAATGATGCATCAGTGAACTGAAGTCAGCCTCCCAGACGGATGAGGTTGTCCTGTAGGAATGTTTGAAAACTGGCTATCTTGGAACATTTCGGAAGAGGTGAGTTCTTGGTTAAGGCTTCATACTATGGGGATAAACATTCTCACTGAGCAATACAGGTCAAATAAGTGTTACTTTTATCAAGTTCAGGAGCTGTTAGTTCGCCTGTAGTGTTTGTCTCTTCCGTGTATGTTATTGAGAAAACGAAGTATCCAACCCATTACGCTTAGAAGTTTTGTATAAGAACTGAATCTGATAAACTGAAGAAAGTCTACTCTGTAGTTGCCACACGAGTCTGTTGTGGAGGTTTTCTAAATTTGGGAGTGGGATGCGATCAGATTCGACGTTGCGAGCCCACATTGAGGTGAAATTCGAATCCACGCAGGTCCATTTCACCATGAAATTTAGTTGAATCTAGTTCATTGGCTTGAAGTCCTCGCGATAGGTGATCTGTGGGATTATCATTTCTTGGTCAGTGCTTCCATTGTGATGGTGATTTGTAAGAGTCGATCTCGGTAACACGGTTGGAAACGAGGGTTTTCCAACGGTGTGGTTCATTGTGGATCCATTCAAGGGTAATAGTGGAGTCAGTCCATAGTGTCGCCTTTGCTATGTCGCAACTTATGGCTTCACGGACGTACTGTAAACGCCTTGCTCCTACTAAAGCAGCAAGTAATTCCAGACGAGGTAGTGTGACTCTCTTTATGGGAGTAATCTGGCTTTACTGCATACTAGTTGGACTGTTGTGGCGTTATCGAGTTCCGTACGAAGGTATATGGCGGCACCATATGACCGTTCAGATGCGTCACAGAAAACATGAAGTGTAAAGTTCTCAATACGTGAATTAAAAGCTCCTATCCATCGTGGAACAGAAATGTCAGGTAAGTATTTGATATTGGAGCACCATATTGACCAGTTCTCGCCTATGTCGTAGAGAAGTGTCTCGTGCCAAGTATCCTGAAAAAGCATCTTTCCGATTATTGTGATTGGTGTGTACAGACCAAGCGGATCATAGATTCTCGAAGTAACTTGAAGTAATTGACGTTTGGTAGTAGGTTGCTTTGAAACTATTCTCGGAATATCAACAGAAATAGAAATAATATCAAACTCAGTATCCCAATTAATACCTAGGACTTATGGTTTCGTCTGCAATTCTAAATCTTGGGTCTTCCAGATATTTAGAAGTGATGTGGAGTTTTTAGCCTAAATTGGACAAAGGAAGTTTGATTATACTCCTTAGTGTGGTAAGCTCTGTATATATTGTTGAAAGTTCACTTTCATTAGCGACGGAAGTAACAAAGTCGTCCATTAATATACATTTATCGATGAGGGCGGTGGCTGAAGAAAACTGGTGTTTGTACATGTTAGCTAGTTCTCGAAGTGTTGCTGACAAAAGGAAACGACTACAAGACAGTCCAAAGGGTAATCTGGTGAATCGATAATTACGTCATCAGTAGTATGGTGAAAACCTTGATCATCCGAGACAATGCGATACCATAAGAATCTTGTTAGGTCTCTGTCTGCGGGATCCAATGAAAATTACAGAAATGCCTTACTTACATCGGCTAGTAAGGCATGCTGAAGTAATCTGTATCTAAGTAATACTGCCAAAGTTTCTGGTAGGAGATTGGGTCCAATTTCCAAGACGTCATTCGCTGACTGGGATCCATATCCATGCGATGAAGCGTCAAATACAATTCTCCATTTATAGAACCACGTTTTTATTACTTGACAACATGGTGCGGCATATAGAAGGATAAGACGGGTTGAATATTCATGTCGACGACCTCGACCTGTCCTTGAAGGATATAGTTAAGCATTTGGTCATGATACATGGCTTTGTAAGTGGTATTCTCCTCGTAGTTGCTTATCAGAGCTTGAAGGCGTTTTTCGGCACTCGTGCGGTTGTAGTCCAGGAATGAGTGAGCTTTCTTTGGAAGTAGTACTACTCTTCTGCCTTCTAACCAAAAGTAGTCATCGAATTGTTGTAGTATTTCTGAGTTCCTGAGACTTAAAGATTGTGATCTTGACTCGGTGTCTTTAATGCACATACTTTCGAGATTTCAAATTGACGAACTTGGTTGTCGAGTACCGAAGATTCTTCTTGTAACTCCACCTTATTGACGTGAACTTGGTTGATAACGACTCCAGATATATTGCCACTAAGGATCCATCCGAAAATAGAGGGTATTAGAGCGAGGGTATGTGAGATACGGATTGGAGGTATATTTGTGATCAATTTCCAATAGTGATCATCACCAATTAGTATTTCTATCGGTAGGTCTCATGAGTTATCACGAGGGTCTGCTAGTCGTACTTTCCGGGTATGCGCAAGAGAAGCAGTATCTTCAGCAGTTGTCGGATGCGCAGAATAATGGTTGCTACTCTCTAGAGCAGTGATGAGTGTCGTTGTTTTCCCCAAAAACTCTGAACCTCAAAGCGTACTAATCGTCGTTTCTCTGGAGTGGGTTGGCTTGTTTCAAAAGCACTGACGGTGCCGTTACTTCAGCAACAACGTCAAGATTCAGTTTGTCAACAAGGGACGTGCAAATAAAACTAGACTGACTGCCTGCGTCTAAGACGCAGCGTGTCATTTTACTCAATCCTGTTGGTCCAATAACTCGAACACGAGCTGTCTGCAAGTGCGTGAATTCGGGCGATCGAGTGGCAACCTGGTTGACCGTCGTCGGTGTGAGATCTTGCTAGTGCAGATGGAATAGTGATGTGATTTCTTGCATTTCGTGAAGGAGGATCTTTCTCGTCTACTGCAGGTTCCAGCTGAGTGACCACGATTGAGATACAGGAAACAACGCGATGACTGTTTAAGTTTCTCTATACGGATCTTCACATCTGTAACTCGCTTGCAATCCTGGGCCCAGTGTCCACGACTCTCGCAGAATACGCAGAATGGTTCCGATGGTCGTCTTGCTCTTTATGATGTTTAGATGATTTCGTTCCCACGTGGAAAGCGGCTGCTGTCGGAAGAAGTGCGTCGGAAGTAGGTGAGTCACATCTGATTTTCTTCGCTGTGAGAGTACCTTCGACTTCATAATTTAGGAACTCCATAAGACGGGTGATATGACCTTCAGGAAGTTTTTCTCTCTTTGCGAAGATGATCCATCGTCGGCATATATCTTCAGGATATGCGCGGAGAATTTTGGGTGCAAGAATACGACCATAATTTTCAATGTTGTCTCCTAGGGCTCGAAGAGCTTGTAGTCGGTGATTGCATTCTATGTACATGTGGTTTAAGGATTCAGCAGTGACTGATCTAATAGGTTTCAGATTTTCTAGAAAGTCTAAATACGTCTGAATAATGCGGTTCTTGTCGCCGTATTTGGATTGAAGAATGCGTTTAGTTTATGCATAAGTGTCAGCTATGATGGCGATTCCATCAACTAATCGTTTGGCATCCCCTTCTAAATAACCTCTCAAAAATACATACTTATCTATTATCGACACGGTCGGGTTTTGGTCTACAGATGACTGGAACTGTTCCCAAAAGCGAGACCACGTTTCAATATCGCCATAGAAATTTTCTAGTTTAATGATGGGTAATTTCACAGAATGAGTGACTGCAGTTCGTACTGTAATAGATGAGTTAACGCTAAGAGCGGACGTTGATATTGCTAACCTCTCATCATAGCATCGTGTAGCACGTTGTATGGCGCGTTTAAGAGTGTCATATTTGTCAGCGTCGGATTCGAACTCAGGATCCGACAGATCATGGATGGAGTCATCTAGGTGAACAAGTTTGTCCAATGTTTCTTGTAGTCTTCCGCGGTAGTGTTGGTAGTTATACAGCGATGTATTGTAGTTAAAGCCATTTATTGTCGTGACAAATCTTGTTGCGGTTGTTCTCTCTCGAGTGCGACTTCGCTTCAAGTAATGTAACAATGTGTCTCGTTTAGAATCTGTCATCTCTCTTATCGAATGAGCGTATTGAGAGTTCTGTGGCTGGCCAATAAATGGCGTGAAAAGGGAGCAGATTTAGTTCCGTAGTCGGCCGATAGACGACGTGCGTGTTTCACGGTCGTTAGTGTCAACGGCGTCTTGATATCTCAACAATGGCCGAAATAATATAATAAAATCATAATTCCACAGACTTTTAGGTTAACGTAATCTGCAATCTTGAGCTAATGAGCAATATAAATTGGCGTAGAGTAACACTGTCACTAATTAATGCAATACAGTACAATGTGTAATACTAAATTCTCCAACTGCTCGGTCTTGTGCGTTGCTCGATGGCCGTCCGTTCTCCGTTGTTCGATGAAGTAAATCGTTCTCTTTTGGCCGCAGCGGTGTGAAACAATCTTCACATGCACTTTATCCTTTAGATTATTTACCGTGTGTCACTTCCAATGTTGCTGTTCGTCTTTCCCTTGGTTTCGGCACCAAAAATAGTGTAGTGGTTGGAAGTGAATTGAGCTGCAGTCGCGGGTGACGCTACCATTTTATTACCCACGGTTCAGTACATAAGCTAACAGATATTAAGCATCGCAAGGATGAAATGCAAAGTCAAAGATATTAATACACAAAGTCAAAGATATTAATACAGTGTTCAATCTTCCATACATACCACACATATTTAAAGTTTGACCTCATTTCAGTTTATGTCCAGGACAGATGAGCATCCTCTGGCTCATTGGCATAGAACAGAGTGAAGATTAGGAAATCAGAAAACATTCGCTTTTATACAGTTTCAGACTTGACCTGAAGGTAGTAGATTTGTATTCTACTTTATGTATCAGGATTTATTAAATTGTATTATATGTTTTTTATTTCCCGATTATTAAGGATTTAAATAATTATGTTGCAGTGTTAAAATTTTTAATACACTTAATTTTTTTTTTATCCTTTTATGTTGTCATAATCGGTGTTGGCTAATTAAGCAAATGGCCAAATATAAGCCCCTTCATGCGAGTTCAGTTGCGCAAATATTAGTCGTTGGCCTATGCACTTACTCGAACTCTCCTACGCATACATACTTTCTCCTCCTCTCTTACACAACCCTGGTTTGTGATGTTTATATATATATATATATATATATATATATATATATATATATATATATATATATAAGATTGGTCATTCCCATGCTATAAAATGACAACATATGAAAGAGAACAACCACTGGGATCCCCACTGTCGAAAATGAATTTGCTGGTAATGACCGCTGCAAGCTGCAAGCTATGACTCCATGCAATTTCATCAGAGTTATAACGTGACTCCGTTTCGCTAGATGAAATTATAGTGAAATTGATGAAAGTTGTATTTAAAGTGTATTAGGCTGACCAGTTTGTTATATGTGAACAGGGCTTACAACTGTCAGTTATTGCATTCTTGACATAGGAGTATTGGATTTGAAGTTTCTTTGATATTTGTTAGAGTTAAAGGAATGGAGACAGAGTGCTTTGGAAAAAGAAGATTGGTCAAATTTTCTTAAGGAGGTCAAGGCTAAATAAAGGTAAGCGTTCAATACATCGTATCGCACTCATCGGACGAATCGCACGGATCGGAAAGAGACAATCTTTGCTGTAATTACTATAATAAGAAAGAAGTACGGACAAACGTGCAATTAGTTTGGTATCAGTTATTTCTCTTTACTATATTCCACCAGTGACTTCGTTCTATTCACACATTTACTAAAATGAAATTTTGGACACGCTTCGTTGCACAGTTTGCACACGCATTCCGGGGAAGGTTCGTGGTACTCCGATCTTCTGCACAGTTTGTGGTGAAAATCATGAACTGCTAGCCTAGTTATAGCGCTTCGGCCCTGTCCAGTTGCGGTTGATCATCGCGTCCGTTCCATAGAATTCACTTTCTATTTCCGCCTTCTTCTCTTGCATTATCGTGCGTAGTCCACGTTCTACTGCGGGAGATAGCAGCATGAGTCTACTTCGTAGTTCCTCTATCAGGAAGGGTTCTCGCGCGAGTTTGTACGCCATTCTGGAGGGTGCATACTTTGAGATTCCCAGTGCTGCTTTTAAAAACCTTGCTTTGATGTTCTCCATGGTCTTGAGGTCATTGTAGTTTAGCAGGGTCCATGTGATGTCCAGTCCATATGACAGTATAGGGAGCATCTTGGCATAGAAAAGCTGCATGGTTGTTGAGAGTGCTAGTTGGGTGATGTTTGTTATGTCGTGGATAGCTATTATTGCGGCCGTTGCTCGTTCTTGAGTGTGGATTCTAAAGGATTTTCTATCGTCTGTATCGTTACACCGAGGTATTTAAAAGCCTTTGTAATGTGCAGGGGTCGATTTTGTAGCCAGATTGTGTCAATTTTTGCTATTCTTCCGCCCTTTCTGAACACCATTTGTACAGTTTTTGACTGGTTTATGAGCAGAGCGTTTTCGTCAGCCAAAGCGAGAGGTAGTTCATGGAGACCTGTAACTCTCTTACGTTGGTAGACCCGAGCACCATGTCGTCTGCGTACATATACATCACTGTTGAGGGAGCCTTTGTCTGTATTACGTCCGTTGCATGACGTTGAAAACGAGCGGGCTTAGAGGGTCTCCCTGGGTACCCCTCTAGTTTGGCAGACATCCTTGGACTTCTGGACTGTATCATGTACTTTAATGAAGTTTTGCGCTACTATATTGTGGACAAGGTTGAGGACGTGTTTGTCCAGGCCTTGCATGTTGTTCAGCTTGTCCATTAGCCGCTGACTGTTTACACTGTCGAACGCTTTGCAGTAGTCTACGAAGACCGAGTAGAACTTCTGCTTCGGTATTCTCAGGGCCTCTTCGACATCTCCGAGGAGGGCCGTCTCTGATTGAAGGGTTGAGCACCCCTTCCGGAATCCAAATTGTTTTTCGGGGATTTGTGGTTCCAATACTTTTGTTAGCCTGGTAGCTAGGATGTTGGTGAGCAGCTTGAGGATGTCATTTTCCAGTGCTATCCCCCTGTAGGAGTTCGGGTCAGTTGTGGAGCCTTTCCCTTTGTACAATATATTCAGGGTGGCGTATCTTCATGAGTGTGAAATTTCTCCGGTTTCTTGACATTTATTATAGAGTTCTACCCACGTGTCTATTAGTATCGTGCTGGTGTCCTTTATGAATTCATTGAAAATTCCGTCCGTACCGCTGTTTTGTCCTTTTTGAGTTTTACTATTGCAGTGATTAATGCCTGTTCTGTGATTGGTTGGGATGCCGCTGTTTGGGCGGGATCTATTTTCATGTAGGCTTGTTCTCCCCCGTTTGCGTTTAGAATTGTTTGGAAATAGTTCTGCCAGGTTTCCATTTGAATATTTGGAGAGTGGTTTGAGCTCCTCCTCTTTAATTCGACGAAAGGATCAGTTCTTGCGGCTTCTGCTGTCTCCTTCCATATTCTCTCCGTGTACTCGTCTTTCTTATGCTTTATGAGTGATTTGAAATCCCGCCTGGCTTCAGCATAGTAAGCTAAGTCCTGAGAGCTATTTGTTGCTCTTGCCAGATATAGTGCTTTCAGAGTGCGGTTTCTTTGACAGTGGCATTGAGCGTAGAACCAAGGTTTAGCTTTTCTCTGTGACGCTTGTGATGTTACCGAGCTGCTGAGAGTTTGAATTTTCTCTATTGCTTCCGTTATCTCGTTGTTGTGTATGTCTTTCCTGATTGACTGGATTTCCAAGGCCGGCGTTTCCAGTACCTTGGTGTTTATTCTTCTGGATGTTTTTGGACTTTGGTGTTCCATTTTTGTGGACTGCGAGTGGGTGGATCTTGAATGTGGTAACCACCGGGAGGTGTTTTCTGAGTGGGGTCAGTGTTCATGTGGCAAGAACCTCTTATCTTTGTATTCTTTGTCGTTTCCTCTTACAAATACCAGGTCGATTGTACTGCTGTCATTTGAGGCGATGTATGTTTTCTCTTCAGCCTTGTTTATGAGCATGAAGCCTTCTTCTTCTAATGTTTCTGTTAATATCCTGGTTATATGGTTGGTTTTATCTAAGCTGCAATTGAAATCGCCGGATAGTATAATTATTTCACTTGGCGCAGTACTTTTGATGGAGTTCATCGTTGTGTCCATGACTTGTGCGATATTCGTTTGAGGCCTGAAGTAGAGGCCGATGATTGTGACTAATTTGGTTTTCGTGATTACTACGTTTACCTCTGTCTCTTCAAAGATTTCTTGGCCTATTCTGGGGCTGGTGTAACAGGACACTCCTCCTGAGGGCCTACCCTCCGATGTTTGTATTGCTGGTGCGTGGATGGCGTGTCTTCCTGAATTTTCGACAGGTTCCTTCGCTAGGGTTTCTGTAAGGACTGAAATGTCGTAATTTTTAATGTTTTCCGAGACGATGCTGATACGTTTCTTTGACCTTCTATATTCCACAAAACATAGTCCACAGCGCTCATCCATTGTCTTTCCTATTTCGTGGCGTGATGTGGGTTCTAATCGAGGCTGTAACCGCGTTCACTACATCGTATCGCACGCATCGGCTATCGGTAAATCCATTCACATTTCTTGGATGAGCAACTTTTCCGATGCGTGCGATCATGGCCTTCTTTTATAAATCAATTTTAATTGCTCAACTGTTACTATTATGTGGTGCCATGTTCAGTGTCGCGCCAAAATAGACTGAAAACTAGTTTCACTTGTAGAAAACAACGAATAATGATATATTTGAGGCATTCCTATTTCTTACATAAATATTATGCAACCAATATCTCTTTCGTTTCTTCCTCTTCAATTATTAAACATGAAATTATTACAAATTCTTATTGGCTAACACTCATGATTAATAGGCAAAATATATTGTCTTTAAGATACCGCAGTTTAGAAATTGTTGTAACGACTTAATTGCGAAGCATGCTGAGCTAAGTTTGGGGGTTATTTCTTTAATATGATTTTCCCGTTTAATGTATTATGTTAATATGCAAACCAAGAAATTTGGATGTTGATGTTTCTAGTAGGGGTATATTGTTGATAGTTGTGTCTAAAGTTGTTGTCTGTAATTATGATACTTGTGTCATCTGCAAATAGTATGGGATAACCTGTTCCTTTTATTACCGGGCCATCAACGTTTTCTACTGAATTATTTCGTATTCTTATGTACGGCTATTGATTTTTAATCAATTTTTTCTTCTTCCTGAAAAATTATTTTCTGTGTTGTCACATAGAAGGTGTCATGAAAACAACGACGATATATTATGTAACCAATATATCTTTCGTTTCTTCCCATTCAATTAATAAGCATGAAACAATTACAATTTATTTTTCGCTATCACTCAGAATTAATAGACCTAACCTCAAAATTCCTCTGTTTTCAATATCAATGCCGTACAACATAATGTGTTTTAAACCAAACAGCTGATAGACAATCCGACGAGGCGATGAGGTAGACCCGTTACAGTGAACGTACTCCACTTTAAATATCCGTTTCGTGCGATTCGTCCGAGGAGTGCGATAGGATGTAGTGAACGCCTATATTTAAAGAGCAGTAGCACCACAGATGATGATGATGATGATGATGATGATGATGATGATGATGTGATTTATCGTTTCATCACTGGACCATTGTCGCTGCATCGTATTTTCTTTGTTCCTAAAAATATATTCTGTAGCTGAAAATGAATTTAAATGAATTAGGCCTACCAGTTACCAAATTGTGAGCAGTTGGCAAGTCCATTACACGCACATTTTGTAAATAAAGAAATAGAATGGAATGGAGTTAAAGGTGTATTTTGTTCCTACATTGATGGTGTGTTGTCTCTTGTCTTGTGCTGATCCTGTTATCTCGAAAAGGCATAAAAACGTGACCAGAAATATTTCTACATGTGAATATGTACTCGTAGTGTATATATGCTCAAGATGCAGAGCGTGGAGCTGGCAATTTTTCTAACGGAGAATGTCAGACGCAATTGTGAGTGGTGCTCATTCTTCTTGCATATCTGAAGTGAGGAGCTGCTTAAATGTTCTTTAAGCGGCTAATCTTTAGAGTAGAACTGCCTCAGAAGTGTGAGATATGAGTAGGACGTCTGTATTATCTGAAACAGTTGAATTTTACAGGATAGTGACAAACTCGATAACAAGTTTAACAAATAACACACTGAGTATAGGCCTATTTGCTTTATACAGGGAGTTTTTCGGTTAACACACCGTATGCGAAACAATACGTATCATATAATCAGAAGTTCAGTTTTACGCGTGAGTGAATCCTTGACGGAAGGCCCAATATACCTTACGGGGCTGTCAGACATTGATTACTCTCAAAACCCGGTTGTCAAATAGACTGCTTAGACTGTGAATTTTTCTAAAACACAGTATAATTGTTCTAATATATGATTTTTATTTTTAATATATAAATTTTTCTATTATTTTAACAACTACTTCGATTCACATTACTGCAATTGTTTGATTCTTAAGCTATGGTTCCGCTATGGCGATCATCGCCAAGCGAACAACGCTGCTCGATTAACTATACGTGTAATACGGAACTGGTTTCTTTACAACGTTCAGCACGCTAGCGTTCATCATCGTTCTGGAATAATTTGGCTTCAAATTGACAGCGGAGATCGTCGTTCATTCAAAAAACAAACGAATGGCGATAACACAATATGGCTGCAAAACATAGTCTATTTAGCAATTTCTCATAAATAAGTGATGGAACTTTAATTAATCAAGTTTCCAATCATCATGTCCTGTACTACATGAGTTCCAAAAATACACATAAAAAGGAAATATTGTGGAAGGAAGTTGGTGAAATTGTAGACAAGATTGGTAAAATATCTGTATTTCAGTACAGTTTAATTCTATGTATACTATTCGGATACATTAGGGAAGAAATAATTAAAATGAATTAAAATATTATCTATTTTTAAAGACAGTGTTTATATATATATATATATATATATATATATATAAACTGATTTTAGTGTTAGAGCAGGAACGTAGAGCCTATATATATATATATATATATATATATATATATATATATAGGGTGTAAAGGAATATCTTTCCCAAAATTTGAACCTTTAATAACGACGATTAATGTAACAAATTTCTTGTTTTATTTTAAAATCCTAATGGTGTGTGTTTTGAATTAGTTGTAAGCTGAATAGCTTGGACAAAAGCTTGAACGTTGTAACCACTATAATTACGAACAATGTAATTAATTTTGACACAGATCGCTCGGAAAGTAATTTAAATGTACTGTACGTCTGTGATTAAAGTGGCATAAGTACAGCAATGTATCTCACTGATCACTGATAACATTTAGCTCTTCGTATTTACTAGAAAAATGAACTCTAAACTTGTCTACAATTGCCTCAAAACTTAATGATATCTAACTTTCTGATTGCATAATATTTTCAATAGAGAAAACGACGACGTTCGCTGTAATGGAAACGGCTCAGCTGACGTTGTTCGCTCGGCGATGATCGCCAACGTTGCAGGCTCGGCGATGATCGCCATAGCGGAACCATAGCTTTAGAAGTACATGTAACTAAACTTGTCTTTATTTTGCTATTATTATTATTATTATTATTATTATTATTATTATTATTATTATTATTATTATTATTATTAATTTTATATTGTTCATGTATTTGTCATTCTTATATTTGCTAGTGTTCTTATACAGGTTGAATGGAAGAGAAGACTTTATGGTCTTAACGTTGCCAGTAGAAATAAATCTATTAAATAAATAAATAATATATTTTAACATATAAATTTAGTTAATGTTAAATGCCGATTTTTATACATAGAAGAATAATATTAGGAATGATACAATATAATTATGCAGTTAAGTATATACAGTTACGAAGCTTGGGATGATTTTTTGCAATTCTCGCGATAGTTGCTAGTCGCTTGGAGCGCTGTGGGTACTAGGAACAATAGACTGTGTCACTGCCATCGTGATCTATTAGAGGCCGCAAGGCAGAGCATGTGACTCGCTTAACCCTGTCATGAAGGACGGCGTTTCAACCATATAAATTATTTGGGATACATAAAGAGGAACATATATTTCTCTAAAGTGTAGTCTAATTGCATTAATAAAATTTAAAACAATGATTATGAGACACTTCAGACATAATTCATTTGTAAGTTAAGGTGTAATATTATCTTTGGTGTGAAAATTACGTTGTTTGTATGTGTAATACCTGCCTTTATTTCGATTAAATATCGCGAAATTCTTGTACATTCATTTATGCACGATTCAATAATTTTCAGTTGCACCGCACGGATATTTAGATATGTTGAACTTATAGGTTATGTTTAAAATACGAGTTGCCCCTTTCTGTCTAATTTTAGTGATCTCCAATGCCCTACCATTACATATGTATGTTATGTCATATGGAAATTATGAACTATGTTTACTATATTTTGCTTATCTTCCTATATTCGCAATTATAGATTATAATTAAACATAATGGCATGTATGATACCCTGCACATTCAATTTGTCTGCATTTTAATACTAGGAATTGAGTACTGAATTATTGTATTTATCTACTACCTAAGAAACGAAGTAACACAATCGTACGTACACTAATGTCATAGGAGTGGTATGGTAAATTTTCTGTCTACAATTAAGGAAGGTAGATGTGCTCAATTAAAACCACAATATAAATTCTGTTTTATTAAACCTCAAAATAGCTTCCATTATAAACTTAAAATGTTGATGCGAATAGGTTATGATAACATGTAAAATTCTCTTCACATTAAAATAACACAGTTTTGTAATTATTTCTGCAACAAATTATGGACTAAGAAGTAAACGCAAGTTATGGACACATTACACTAAATAAAACTTAGCATTGATACGCAATAAAGTCATAATATATTGTTTAAAACTATGCTAATGGTTGCCATGACGACTTTAGCGGCAGGCCGCTAAAGTTGAATTTTTCGGTCTATGAAAGTTTTTAATATTAGTTCAAGAAAATAATTAAGGCAATAATTAAATACACAAAATAATTAAAGGACTGAATTGTTGAGAATCGCGTAAAATGAGGAAGTAGGCCTATGTGTCATATTCGTAACACACACTTTTAGTGGAAAATTATATTTCATATGCATAATTCCTGGATTTTTTTTTTTTTTTTTTTTTTTTTTTTTTTTCCCCCCCCCCCCCAGATATGGTACTGCCTTACCCTTATGGGCAGAATCCCAGGACGTATGCAAGGGTTTCGTGTTCTCTGCGGCAATGCCTGCAGGGGATACCGTCCTGAGATCTATCCGGTAGGGAACGTACCGCACTAACAATGTCTGTCATTTTTATAGCTTCTCTACATTCGGAGCACAATAAGCCACGGTGATCGTTAGGGCCCAGATTGCCATACAAATGATTGTTTTTATGTAATTTTGTTACACTTTTCAAACTTTAAAAATATTCGTTTTATGACTTGTAGATTCCAAATAATCTGATTTTTTCCGTACATGTTTATATGTTTTGGTCTTTTTCGGGAGTAAATTCATGCATAATGCATATTTTGAGGATCACACATTTAGACTTTTATATTTATTATGATCTTTTTTCTGGCTTCAGTGCATATATTATATTAACTTACATAATAGTGTCTTTTATGAATGTTGCTTCGTAGAATCAGGTATTTCCACGGTAGACGTATTTGTCTACTGACAAAGAAATAAAATAAAAGAAAGCTACCGGTAACATGGTTCCGTGGCATCCTACCTGACACCTAGTCTTTGAACTTTACACTAAACTTTCCCTTTGTTTCACTGGAATTTCCAGCCCCTAACAACTCTCGCTCTTTACAAGCCGGGGGCAAAGAGTTTGTAATATACGAGCCCCTACAGCCCAGGCTGCGCAGAATTTTAGTCGGGACAAATTGAAGCTTGCGCCCGGCGCCATGTTTGGGGAGAGCGCCGGTGAGCAGACATCCGCATATGCAATGTTTAAGGTTTAAAATAATATGTTTTTTATATTTTATAAACTAATCGGAGTAACTAAATGAAACAAAATCCTGTTGAGATTTAAAGCGACTATGTTGTGGACATAATTCAAGTTACCGTTAGTATGACGTGAAACGAAAGATGACGGAAACAATTTGATAATTATCAAATACGTTGTAGTTATTTGACATCATTTTAGAGCGAATAAAAAATACAAATGCATAGCCTATTGTAAGCCAGTTCAGGTGAAAATAAAGTTATGTATTAGTAGTCTATTACCTGTTATTCGTAAAACACTGCCAGCTATGTATTGTACATTACATAAAACAATATATCCTACTATGTACATATATGTTTCCTTTGATGTAGAGGAGAAACGAACAATTTGATCTGCTTTCATATTGTATAGTATAATACATCTGTAAAATAAAAACATGTACACTAATGTTCTAGTTTTAAGATATAAATACCATTCATTAGCTTATTATCATAATAATATAAAATAAACTTTACATGCAGGAATTACTCCGTCAAATATAGGTACTTGAACACTTATGGGCTATATGAATTTTAGGCCTAGTTACAGAATAAGAGCTTACCTATTGATTTTTAATTAATAAGATGGACTTCCTTAAATTTCTTACAAATTTATGTAAATTCATGTTAGAACTTTTAGGTGTATGGTGACATCTGATCTTTATGTATATATGGTCATTATGATCAATTTAATACGTCTAAAAATATTAATATCTCTGCTTCCATACATGTAAAAAAAATATGTAAGCCTATTGTTTTATTTTGAAAATATTGGCGTAAGTACCATTCATTAGCTTATTATCATAGCAGTAGTAGGACTATAAAATATACTTTACAGGCATTAATTACTCTGTCAAACAAATTTAGAATTAGTAATTAGTAGCATTAAGTTATAAGTTTAAACAAGTTTATTAGCGGTATTTTGAAAACCTAATATTCAGAACAACGCTTTTTTGTGTTAGATATTCGTCTTCGTCTGTAGCTATTACCTCGGTACATGTCCAACTAGGCTAAGCAAGCAAGAAATAAATTGTACGGTAATTATATTACTGTACTTACATTAAACGCTGCACACGAATTCACCATAGTGAACGGCACACTCAAATTTACTACTTAGGCGTAGAATTTATTAAACAATAACAAACCTACACGTTAGCAACATGTATCTCTAACTTGTAGGAACACATTCACACTTCGAAGATATTACGCATTTTTAAAATACACTAATTGTTAGAAACGACTATTAATGTACTCCATCACTGACTAAAAAAACTGAACTTCCTATTAACTTTAACTTTAATTCACTATAAAAAAATAACACAAATTAACACACTATTAAAAGTAAACACAAATGAACACGTGAATCTCCATGTGTTGATAAAGTGCTTCCAGATCCTTCCTTGTACGTATACGTACAATTAAACGTTGCACACGAATTCACCATAAGAACGGCACTAGTCACCCAATTAAATTCAATTAATAACATCTACACGTTAGGAACGAACATCTCTAAGTTGTAGGAACACATTCACACTTCGAAGATATTACGCATTTTTAAAATACACTAATTTTATTATTAGAAATGACTATTAATGCATTCCACCCATGGCTAAAAACTAAACTTGCTGTTAACTTTAACTTTAATGCACTATTAAAAGTAGACAACACAAATCAACACACTCTTGAAAGTAAACAACACAAATGAACACGTGAATCTCCATGTGTTGATGCTTGATAAAGTGCTTCTACTCCCAAGACATGGCGTCGCGCGTACCTGCGCGAGAGGTTTCAAATTTGTACACGACATCAGCGCCAATTGTGTGTCTAGATATATAACTACAACGTCTTTGGTAATATATAACTAGAGACACCAATGGCGCTAGTGTAGCGTACAAATTTGAACCGATGTTCGGCCGCCATTAAAGGGAGTTGATGCTTCGCCGGGAGTGCGAGCAGTTTATGCTTATTTGAGGAGTACGAATAAATATAAGTACATCTCAAGGGAAATAATAAGAAAATGGTGAAATACTGCGCCGCAAATAATTGTTCTAACATACTGTAGCTTACTATTGTAGGATGCCCAGGAAAACATACATATCTTAATATTTGGAAAAATGTTCTAAATGCAGTTCCTTCTTTCAATGTGTTTACAGAATGTCGGAACATTTCTTGAATAAGATTTTTTTCCAGAAGCATATTAATCTGGTTTATAAGGTTGATTTCAACAATGTATGTAAGGGTTAGGTGCCATCATATTACAGTAGATTATAATAGCAAAGTGCATAATAAAATCCTCAGACAGCATCTCTATAAAACTGTTTTATTTCAGAATAAATTACGGTAAATCATGTAGTTTCCGTTTGGTACTTCTAGCTTATTCGTGAAAATATAGCTGATGGCCACAAATTTATTACACCACCACAAGTTGCCTTGCCATCACTAGTACTATGCCTACTAATACAAAATACTAGGCCTATTAATACCAAATATTAGACCTACTAATACCACTACTACTAGGGCTACTAATACTACTACTACTAGGCCTACTATTACCACTACTAGGCCTACTATTACAATCTCCACCACCACCACCACCAGGCCTACTAATACCACCAATTCTAGGCATACTATTACCACTACTATTAGGCCGACTATTATCACCAATACTAGGCCAACTATTACTACTAGGCCTACTCTTACCACTACTACTAGACATTTTAATACCACAAATACTAGGCCTACTAATTCCACCAATAATAGGCCTACTAATATCACCAATACTAGGCCTACTAATACCACCAATACTAGGCCTACTCTTACCACTACTAATAGGCCTACTAATATCACTAATACTAGGCCTATTATTACCACTACTACTAGGCCTACTATTACCACTACTACTAGACCTCTATTATGTCACTACTACTAGGCCTATTACTACTACTGCATTAAAAAGCCTGTACCGACAGCTATACAATTAATAAATTGTTTAATGATAAAAATTTATTCTTATTATGTTTTAAATCAGGTTTCCAGAATTTTGATGATCTCATATTTCACCACAACATTTTCTAAGCACCATATATCTTTCTCTTCCCTTGCATGAAAGGACTAAAATATAGATTATTTTAAATATTACAGTAGTTATCTATTATTCTGGCCTTGAAGAATACTGGCAATACTGAAAATTCATGTTGGCATTGCCATTATTCAATATTTCACTTACTTATCCCGAGTATAAACTTATATGGGTGATTGAATTGATTTTATAATATCGCCAAAGATGAATCATATAATACTTCAATAAATACAGCGCTCCTTTGCCATTCATCTTCACTTCATCATGACCCATCCTTGGTAAAAGATGTTTAAAACAGTGTCTATCACCAGGCTACATCAATGTATTGTGGTACTGTTTCCGAATTTCGCGCCGCAAACACTCCCTTTAATGGCGGATTCTAGCCGATTCAATTTGTGACATTTTCCTTGCCTGCCACTCACTGGTATGTGTCTCTAGTAAGTATTATAAACTCTTTGGCCGGGGGTCAAAATATTGAGAGAAAGGAAGACAGAAGAAGAATGCTTGCAAACTGCAATTTAGTATACTCTGGTATCGAATTGTGAAGTGTTGCTATAGCTCCTGTTAGAACGGCAAGAAATGATATTGTATGAAAATGGATTGAGGGAAAGGAACTTACAAAGACGAACAGTGACTTAGTTTATTGTGATTGTTTACTAAAAGCGTACTGTAAGTTTGCATTTTGGGGCGTGTGATAGCATCACTGTTAAGGTGTAACACTATAAAAAGTCGGAAGGTCGCAGTAGTAGTAGGGTTTAAGGAGGGTGCGTCAGCTACTATGGCTTTTTGCGCCCTTATCTAAAATTCTTAATATAACAAAGACTCGGAAGGTCGCGGATTCGATTCTCGGTAGGGATATGATCATGCAGAAATGGAAAAGACTTACTACTCGACCTTACTTTATACCAAATTTCTTCGCTTAATTATGTATCTATCACTTCTTGTGACGTACAAAGTCCATTTTCTGTGTTCAAGCACGTCAAACTAATTGTAGTACGTTGTTTCGAAAGAAAATGAAAATGGAACATAATGTAGAACTCAATTTTGATAGTGTATATGTTTACTGCTTTCTCGCTTCATTGTGCATGTTTTGCCATAATATAATATTTCATTAATGCATACATGTGTTAGTATTTGACAGTGCATGGAAATCCGGGCTCTGGTGATCACGAATCCACCTATTTGCAGGCGTACGTATACTCCTTATAAAGGGCGACACCTTTTCCTTTATGAGGCAGTTGGAAGTAAGTTCTTGTTCCCGTAATTGACATGGGACTATTCTTGCGTCAGAAGGAGACTATTAGGATTAGTGTTGTGTGTCTCCAGTTTAATTTCTCATGCAGCGTAAACTTTCTTTTTGAAGCTTCCTAATTTGATTCACATAGATATTACCGTTTTTTAAAGAACATTGCATATATTAATATTGTTGTAACCTTGCTTCCTAGAACGCACAAAAGAGTCCTAGACATTCGTATTTAAGGTCGGGAACGCCTATTGCTGGGATGCAAAACTGAACGTCACTTGTGGCATACGTCACAAGCCGGATTACGTCATTCATCCTTTCCCTCAAATTCACGGATCATTCACATGAAAAGATAAGTGGAGTTTGTATTCACTGACTAATGATAGAATTCAAGGCAAGCAATTTCTTTCGGAAAATACCAGTTTAAAGAGCAATGTGGAAATGAATACTTCTGTATTTAAAAGAATCACAAAGCACGTATGGGTTCTGTGTTTGGTTCTACATACATAATATGTGAGTAAATATTCTCCAAAATGAAATTCATTACGAGCGACGATCGCTCTAAATGGACAGATGCACATTTGATTTCAGGTAATATAATAATAATAATAATAATAATAATAATAATAATAATAATAATAATAATAATAATAATGATTTATTTTAGCTGGCAGAGTTATGGCCGTAAGGCTTTCTCTTCCACTCAACCAGCAATATAGTCCAATGTAACGAAATTGGCGGGGGAAAAAAAATGTCAGAGATCTGATGCACGTTGTGGTTGAAGCAAAGTTAATTATAAGATTTATTTTCCTTTATATTCATATGATAAACTAGATTTCTTTTAAATTTTTTTGTGATATCAATATGGCCAATTTCACTTAAACTATAAGTTATGTACTTTTATACTTTAAAAATGTTATAAATGTTTTAATCTTTACATACAATCGTATATTACCTGGTTGGGTTTTTCCGAGGTTTTCCCCAACCAAAACGCAAATGCCGGGTAATATTTTGGCGAATCCTCGGACCTCACCTCATCCCACTACATCTCGCCAAAGTATTGTAAAAATTATAGAAAATTACTAAATTGTAACACTATAAAAATTTGTAAAAATTGTAATTGTAATATTGTAAAATTTTGACTTGTTCCACATCTTAAAGCTTCATTGCTCATGTAAGATCTATGGAATACAATGAATGAATGAATGAATGAAATGATACAAACTTAAATACCATTCAAAGAATAAGGTATTTAATATGATTGTTTATAGCAATATATCGTGAAGGAAAGTATTTAATAAATTTTATTCATGTCTAGAACGAAAACCGAGCATGAGGAATAGAGGAATACCTACGGAAACACCGAGGAAGATGAAGATTGGTACTCCGGAGACGGCTTAGTCCGTTATAAACCAATGGATTGATGTTGACTTACGTTTCCCTAATCTTGTAAGACTACAACAAATATATGGTTGGTTTAAATATTTGGTATCATCAATTCACTTTAACTAATTAAACTTAAATGAGAAATTGTGAATTTATGTACCTATTCCAAATGTTTCTCCTTACGTATTAACGTATTGTATTCGATTACATATCATTAGATATACAATGAATTTAATCTGAATTCGTTGGTTAAGTTTAGTGTTATAATTTTTGTGGTCGAAAATACTTTCTCATTTTGTTCGCGATCACCAGTTTGTTCCAATGGTTATGGACGGATCACGGAGACGTCATTCAACGCCCGTGGATTGTGGAAGGGGAACCAGTGCTTTTCCCGTGCTTCCACCACTCTGTCTGTCAGTTCTGCATCCCTGGTCTATTGATATTTGCAAGATTTCTTTGAGTCCACTTTTAAGAAGTTTGTTACAATCAGTTAAAAACTTTTAGGAATTTTCTTTTGTGGAACTTTTTGAAACGGACAGATAAGAGTAAGAGATAATGAACAGTTTAATATGGTAAATTTTGGATCAGCCTGTAGGTAGGATTAGCTAACAAGTGAAAACCAATGTTTCTTCCTGATAAATTTTCCACATAAAAATACTTTCTGCATAGATTCAGCCTCTTTGGTAGCTCAGTTGACAAAGCATTGCTTACGATGTTCGCGGACTCGAACTAAAATCTCGGGGATGGTGAAGTTGTACTAGTGGTGGATAAGGCTAAGGTTATGGGTGTTTATCTCGGGGTTATATTACTTTACGCAAGTTATGCTACCAACAATCTCCAGAATCCCCCTTTTACCATCATCTCCAACTCGGAAAATAAGGGCATATTCTATATTTGCATGACTCCGAATCGATCGCCTCTTGTAGTGGGTGTTCGTTGTGGTTTGTCCTTGTGGCAGTGTTGTGAATTCTGGGCGACTCAAGGAGGTATCGGAGTCGCCCAGGATCTTTACTTTCTCTGACGGGGACATGACGACTCATGTTTATCTGTATGGTGCGGTAGACTACCACCAGAGATAAAGCATACAGATCTGATTGCTGGAGAGTAATGCGTGGTGTGGCGGATGGTAGGGCCGACTTAGTCAGGTATCAAAATTGGCACGGAACTCAATTTATCACGGGTGTACAAAAAGACTATTATTTGGACTGAAGTGGTCAAGGATACTCCATGTCCCGCCCGATAAGCACCTCTGTACCGCTATATCACAAGTTTATATACTGGTGCTTCGTACAATAGAGAAGTGAAAAGAAAGAAGTGGGAAGCAAAGGGGAAGAAATGAAGGGAAAGGCAAAAGAAGAGAACTGAAGGTACCCGAAGAGCGAAAATACAAAAGGAGTTATGAAAGTAAACATGAGAAAGCGGTGAGGATGAAAGGGTAAGAGGCAGAGAATGAAGGAGATGTAGGACGGTCACTCACTTTGGCATAGAGCTCGAGCGACATGACGCCGAAGGGCCCCACAGTGATCTGAACGGGACGCTGGGCACGAGCCATGACGAAGCTGAGGGAGCGTTTGATTCCCTCAGAGTGGGCGATCCAGTCGCCGCAGTAGACCGATAGGCATATGTCCTTGCTGCTCTGCGACAGTCTATCGGCCAACCAGCAGAACCAGCCCAGCTCCTCTAGGACCAATATGACGAAGGTGAGCTGGCGGGGCAGGTGCACCATGTTGTTTCCTGTCACCGTGATCTGGAAGCCCAGGAACGCGAGCAGCACGGATCCGGTAAGCACCACGGTGCATGAGACCAGGGACAGCATCGAGTTCAGCTCCACCACGCGTCTGTGAATTATATGAGGCTTAAGACTGGTCCACAGTAAACCGGGAATGGAAACGAGAACAAGAACGGAAATATTCTTAAAATAAATGTATTTGAATCTGAGCATACACAATTAACTGTCGTGAATGCTCACATTTAAATACATTTCTTTTAACAATATTAACAATTCCGAAGGTCGTTTCGGATCCTACAACCATAAATTGATATGAAGTGATATATTACACCAGATGCAAAATGGCTTTTAACCAGTGTAATAATAATAATAATAATAATAATAATAATAATAATAATAATAATAATGATAATATGCCCGTAAAATCCCTTGAGGACAAGGGCCTCCTACTAGTACAGTGCGCAGTGGATGAAAAATATCTACAAGCCTGTCCTACGTCATAGAGAGAAGAAGGGAGAGATAGGCTAAGAAGAAACAAACAAGTGATTCTGTAATGCGGATTGTTATGCATGTACGAACTTTTTAAAACTGAAAACTTCGTCTACTCACCGCTATCTACTGTATGTTGCTTATCTATCCCAGTGATTGCTCAATAAGTTTTGCCTCCTGGGCTGTAACTCGTTAATTAATTGATGAAACTGAAATCTGTTACATTCAAAAGAAAGCCTGAATTGTCCTCTTTTCCAAGAGTAGGCGACACCATTTTGCGATATAGGTCGTACGGGCGTTGATGCACTTCCGCCATCCATGCACTAGTTTATGCGTACAGTTGGAGAAGATTGAGGCCGCCTGTTAACAAAACCAGCAATGTACTGCACTGGTGACTTTGCCAGAGACTAAAATCATGTCCTATTGTCAATGGAGTACAGACATTCGACCTCTCCTAGTCTCAAGAAGTTCAAACACAACCATCAACTGGCAAAGTTATGGTCACCATCTTCTGGGACTGTGATGGTGTGGTACTGGTTGAATTTCTAGAACGTGGCGCATTCTCAACTCAGCGTGCTACGTGCAGACGCTGAAGAAATTGCGTGCACGTTTGCATGGAGTTCGTCCGCAGGAAAATGTGATCATTAGGGCCCGAATATATATGCATTGAAAATACTTAAAATATGCATGCATATATGCACTAAACATGTTGAAAATATGCACTAAAAACAAAACAATATGCACTAACCAAAGGAATTATTTTATTTTAACTCAATGATATACATGTTTAATTCCTTGCAAAATGACGAATCACAGTATGTTACCAAGAGTTTCTCAATGTTTTCAGAAGTTAAAGATTTCCTATTGTCGGATAAAATTAGTTTATAAGCTGAAAATGATCGTTCCACGTCAACGGATGTGATAGGACAATAGTTATACACTGGTAGTGACTTCTCCGAACACTCCTCTGGTAAAGATTGTCTGATTCCACTGATGTACTTATTAATTGATTGGATCTTTTTCAGTCCTGGGTTTGAGTCCAACACTGCACTTAATTTACTTACAATGTTTTCCCCAGTTTCACCGGGGACGGCATTTAAAGAAGAAATTGTGTTGTCAATCAACTGAAGAGACTCGTGTAGGGGTGCATCACAAGTTTCTAGTCCCTTAATAGCCTTTGAAAGTGACGAATAATGTACATGAATGAAATTGATATCTTGATATACAGTTTCACATTCAAATGCACAATTTGCTTCACGAACACATGCACTACAACTTTCATTTATACTTGTAACTATATCTTTCACTTGATTAAAGTTATCTTCGTAGAACGACACTGCAGACAACCAAGTTCCCCATCTTATGAGAATAGGTTCCGGCAGAAGAGAAACATCAGGCAGGCGATCTTTGTACAACTGTACACGACTGGTGCTTTAAGGAACACTTTTTTCCCCTTTTGAAATCACTTTGTTAACAGAAATGCGATGTAACCCATGTGTTAAGCATGTCATATGGAATAGATTTGGAAAAAATACTCTAAGGAAGTGAACAGCTTTTAACATATATGAAGCTACATCTGTGATGAAGACACGCTCCTTATAACAATGACTCTCGAATTCAGTAGGCCAGAGACGTCGCAGGGAATCGTTAATAAATCTTGCAACTGTACTGTGGTTGGTTTTTTTCCAACACTTTGCATGAAAGTAAATGAGGTTTGCTGGGTTGTTCTGGACATAATTTATCCACTATGAAGTTCGCTATGTATCTGCCACACGAATCTGTTGATTCATCAACCGAAATCCATACGCAGTTCCGTCCTATATCAGACCGTATTGAATCCAAGACAGAAGCATGTAGCGAAAGTAAATAATTTTTCCTAAGAGTGGATTCATCCGGTATCCTTTGATTAAGACAATATTTTTGAAGAAATGATAGTAGATGTGGATTATTTAATTTATGCAACGGAATGTTGCTGCATACAAAAGCTTTACAAAGGTAAGCGGAAAATGTACTAACTTTAGACCGTGATTTCGCCTGAGTTAAAAGTACCTGTTGCGTGTTTTTACCCTTTTGTTTTGACCTGAGATGTGCAGTTGTTTTCGAATGCTGTTCTAGTTGAAACTTTTTCTCGCATTTCACAGTCTTCTCACGTCATACTTGACAATATGCTACATCGCCGTCACTTGAATAGTCACTATTGCCTGAAAGCCGCTGTTTAATTAAAAATGACTTAGTGGACCTATCTTTAGGCATTTTTAGTTTAATCTCTCAGAACACCGCATAAACTATTAGTAGATGAAAAACAAGTTAACAGATGAACACCTACCGTCCTGTCGACACAGACTTTGAGAGGATACTACATTGAGAAATGAATGTAAGAAATTCCTTTTGTGAATAAGGTCTGCAACGTCCATCTACCTGCATGTTTTGTGAGACTGGAAGTATGGTCCCGTTAACATTTCACTTGAAATAGGAAGGCTATTGTGGTGCTAAGGGATGTCCAACATACAAATTCATTACTAGATTTACAGTTCGTTCAGAAATGTCAGATAATTGATCATACACAAACTAAATAAATGTCGTAACATGCACTAACCCTCAAAATATGCATTTGCTTATGCGCATATGCATTTTAGAAAAATTTGGCCCTAGTGATCATTCAACACGACAAAGCTCGACCACGCACAAGTCGGGATACAACCGCCGTGTTGGAGAATCTTCAGTTCCAGGATGTTTTACCTCATCCATCTTATAGCCCGGATCTAGCGCCATGTGACTTCTGGCTCTTTCTGAAGCTCAAGGAACATGTACAGGACACACGCGTCCAACGAAGAGATTACCAATGCAGTGCGCTGTTGGTGTTGTCAATAGGCGGCTTCATTCTTCTCCGACTCCATACGGAAACCAGTGCACCGATGACGGAAGTGCATCAACGCCGGTGGGGACTATATTGAAAAATGATCTATTTCTCGGAAAGAGGACATTTCAGACTTTCTTTTGAGTGCAACATATTTCACTTTCATCAATTTATAAATGAGTTACAGCCCAAGAAGCAAAACATATTGAACAACATACCTATGTGTGAAGGATTTGTTTTCATACAGATAATGTCGCGACACCCTCCTTCCTCCCGCAATTCTGCTTCCAATAATCGAAATCGTTATGGTAATGTTCGTCAGGCTCGGAGATATGGTGTAAGGCCAGGTTGATTCACTCGCTGATACAGTGATAACGATAAAGTTACATCTGCCTCTATTAACCTTCGTACTTCTGTTGCGAATTGAAGTGTTCGTAGCGCACTGTACATTAATGTGAGCGAGTCAGAGCCTTCACAGTTCTCTCCACTTGTCTCAGTCAGACGTTGTGTTCAGTCCATTTTACACCAAGTAAATAAATGTTATGTAGGTTAATAAATAAACAATTAAATAAGCAAATGTTTGGTATTATACCCATAAAAGAGCAATAAACATGTCTTTTTGTTTTACAAATTTAATGAAAACCTTACCTTCAATGTCTTATAAAAAAATGTATTCCTCTCGTATATTTTATCGTTAGTAATCTCACTACCAGTTTTGATTTATCTAGAGAAAATGAAAACTCAAGTGGGATTTAATTGATTATTACACGATTAGGAGAAATAAGGATTAGAAGAAATAAAGTATGAGGCAGTTGCTCTCGTCTCGTTGTATGCGTTGCGTAAGATGCCTAGGATTGGCATCCGTAGCGGTCGCCCTCCAGGACTTGATGTACTCTGCCTCTTCTTTTCTCCGACTGCTAGTTCCGATTATATCGGACAGGTAATTCGAGGTGGCAAATTTGTAGTTAATTGATAAAGATGTTATTATTTTGGGCGCCAGCGCCCTCGAATTAACTGTGGTAGAGTAGAGTTCCCAGGTAAGCGTCTGAATGAGATGAAGGTGATAATGCCGGTGAAATGAGTCCGGGGTCCAGCACCGAAAGTTACCCAGCATTTGCTCATATTAGGTTGAGGGAAAACCCCGGAAAAAACCTCAACCAGATAACTTGCCCCGACCGATAATCGAACCCTGGTTTCGCAGCCAGACGCGCTGACCGTTACTCCACAGGTGTGGACCATTTTTATGGAAAACTGAATGCGAATCGTAGATACACGACTATTTAGGATTATAGAACTGCAATATTTATATTGTTTCGAAGCTCAAACATTTATACCTTTTGTCCAGTCAGATTTGAGTTTGGAACCACTGTGCGCCGCGCCGAATATCTTGCCAGAATGTCTTCACCCCGCCGACTATCTCACCAGAGCCTGTAACCGAATGCTTCTACCAGAGTCTTTCACCAGAATAAATCTACTAGCCTCTCACAATTAATTATCCGAAATCAACCCCTCTACGTCTAAATCACGTGACCTGGTCATGAATTTTAATTGGCTAAGAGGAGCCCTACGTCATCATAGACGCGCTATTTGACTAACATACGTTGACATGAATTTCCAATATCTGCTAATGACATATTAATAGTTCCTACAATCGCAAAATTCCCCCGTGTACTACAAAGCATCGTCGCTGCTACAACTACCAACGCGTCCACAAGTTCAACTGCGTTCACCATCTACTCTATGCAATACCTCACGCATCGCTGCGTCGGCTCCAGAAGTCTGACTGTGACAATAGAACTCTACATACTCTTCCCGTTATCTTATTGTTCCTTTCCTTGCCTAGCGCTGTTACTCTGCTAACACCTCCCGCTTTCTGTATCTATCACTCTACAAGCCCAATCTATTCCATAAAAATGAAAATCAATACTATAAAATAGCATATCAAAATAAATACGCGATGCCTACAAAACTACATGTAAAAAACAATAATCAAACAAATAAAAAATAATATCTAAACTACGTACTAGTAACCGTCTCAAGTACTCTAATACAATAAAATATTAATTGACTTACTAAAATATGTACTAAACTGTCTTGAAAATGTAGTATTATACCACAGTCTAATAGATACAGTCACGCAACTCATACTTATAAAATATGCGAACATTTGACAGCTGGCGCGACAGTAGCCCGCTAGCGGCAGGCAAGTTTAAAGTGTGCACACGACATATGATAACACATCAGAAAACGGGTTTTGCGTAATTTATTTTATATTTTTATGCTATACAATAAGTGCATATGGTTCTTACTAATTCTACTTTAGAATCCTGGAAGAATTTCACACGCAGTTAATCTACAAGTTTCAGAAGCTGGGAATAAACGTAATTCTTTCTGCTCCTTACAACTGAATCATGGCCCTGATCACGTATCATGGTTTGAAATAATATAATTGTTTGTACTTGAATGGTTAATTCAATTCATTCCTAAATATATTTATAAACCATTGGAACACTATATTCCCTGTGAGAAGAGTCAAAATTGTAGGGCATATCTCGTAGGATACATCGCGTGGTGAACTCCTCTCCCTATTTCCTGAGAAATTAACTATTTTCCATACCGCAAATTGGGGTAAACTCGGCCGCTGAGGTAAACTTAAAAATAAAAAAGGGGAAGATTTAAACCTTAATTTGACAGACATTGATTTATGAAGTTCACTATTTTTCAATTTTTTTTATTATTATTTTGAGTCGCTAATAGTGCTGATATTATGGTTTAAATTTTTATGGAAAGTTTACCGCATTTTACATTACATTTCCAGTTTTCACACAAAAGCTTAATTTTAACTTACCCTACCTATATAATACGTAATTTACATGTACTTACTGTTATTATGACGTAGGTGAGAACAAATGAATACACAACTTTGTTGAATAAATTGTAACTTCAATTAACTCAGAAAATGTAGGCCTAATTTTATTTTCAGAGCAGAAGTGGTGTAAGTCAAAAATGGGTAATGAGGGTTAAAGTAAACATTCTGTAAAATACAGCGCAAAGTAGCAGTTAATATTGAATTTATTTGAACTATTAGTAGTCAGTGAATAGCACGAAGGATAAATTAATTGCTTCTTTGCGCTGTATTTTACAGAATTTTTACTTTAAACCTCATTACCTAATTTTGACTGCTCTAAACGGCTCAAATAATCACTGGTTATGTAAAAGCAACACCAATAACAGTCATGCAAATTATTACAGAAAAGATTGCTTTTTATATTAAATTTAAAAAGGCTCCTTTATTTTTTGACAACTTAATACGTCTGCCACATGAATCTACATGAACACATCAGAAATTTATCGACACAGTCTGGATTTATTCAAGAAGTGAATATTTTGCAAAAGGATTATAATACGCCATGAATTCTTGAAAAAATTAACACCATAGTCCCTACTTGAATGCAATATAACATTCAACTTTTGAAAAATATAAAGAAAAAAACACGAATACAAAAATTATGGAATTACTTGCATTAAAAACTGTAAATACATTATCCAAAATCGGAATGGTTACACATTTACACATGATCTCTGCAAAACAATAATATACTGTAACAGGTATTTACTTTGTTTTTATTTAAACTCTCCTTCCTGACATACAAATAGGTAACTGATAACTAATAAATGTTTTATAGAACACAATACGTAGGCTACCTACAGCATGGATTATAGGTTATGACTGAGTTATGATTTTCTCTTGGTCTTTAGGGAATCTGAAGAACAACAAATTCGGAGATATAAACTTGTTGTTACTGCAATTTTCGTCGTTGCACACATTGCCTTTATTCCGACGTATGATTAAAACGTTATTATAACATCTCGCATACCTTTAAAGCACGTGCTGGCTGTATCAACCCTATGACTAGTGCCTTGCCTGCCGCTTGAGCTCTAGTGTCGTGAATGTTGGCAAAAAGAGTGTTGAAGTTGCGCGACTGTATATATTAGTCTGTGACAACGAGCTAGAAGTAGAATCTAGAGTGGCGTTCACGTCTGTATCAGCGCTCTTTGTGGTACTAGCTTGAACTACCGGCCGCCATGTTTAAACTAGTATCTCGCTGTAGCAGAAGTAGGCGTATAAGCACGTGGAGATTTTTAAATTCTCTATTAAGATGCTTCTTGTGTGCTCGTCTTACAACTGTAGCAACCGAAGCGACAAAACAAAGAATATTTCACATTTCAGGTAAGTAGTCTGCCATAATTTGGTATTACTATTCATATAATAACAGTTATAACTGTTATTATAAATTGATAGAAAGATTCTGTAACATGTTACATTAATTGTTTTTACAGATTCCCACTGAAAAATTATTTGTTGACTAAGTACAGATGTACAGATTCCCACTGAAAAATTATTTGTTGACTAAGCAGTGGGCTTCACAAATGGAGAGAGACAAATGGTTTCCCAAAGTACATGGTGTTTTGTGTTCTGCACATTTCGATACAAAATACGATAGGAGACGTTTGTTGCCCATTGCAATACCAACTATATTCAAGTTTCCAGCTCATTTAAAACAAAAGAGACTTCTAGGCCTCCACCAAAGAAGCGAAGTTTCGAAGAAGCTTTCTCTTCTGTGGCAGAGGAAAATTCAATAGAACACCAAGAGAATCCAGGTTTGTATAACATACTGACATGAATACGACTTCAAGCAGTCTATGTCTGTCCGACGAAACTGGAGCTTACGTGTCTTCCACTGAAAGCGTGTAAAAATCAACAGGAATGTACAGTACCATGGGCTCCTTTTCCACTGGGCCCCTCAATTGTAGCTTGCTGTGTATTGTATTTATTTTTTAGTTTACGTCATGGATTTTTATGCTTGTAAACTGAATAATAATCTCCTTCATATGTATTATCTATTTTTGTATATCTTAGTTGATTGAATTGTTAATGATTTAAATTTAATTAATCGGCTTGCTGTGTATTCTATATTTTTGTATAGCTCAACTGATTGAGTTGTTTATGCTTTCAAACTGAATTAATCTGCTTGCTGTACATTGTATGTTTTTGTATAGTTCAACTGCTTGCTATGTTTTGTATATTTTTGTAGAGCCATCAACATAGCTCAGTCGGCAGACTCACTTGTCTGGTGATCTGGAGCTGTGCTTGGGCTGATTATCTGGTTGGGTTATTTCAGAGGTTTTCCCTAACCGTATGGTAAATGTCAGGTAATCTAATGCATGTTTCTGCATGGGTTTACTGACGACTATTAAAAATAAAGTGTTAGTAAAAATGAGATATAAAATAAGATATAAAATTTGCGATATAAAATAAGAATCATAAGATGCAACTATCCTGGACTACCCCTTCCGTCTCATCCTACAGAAACCACGCCCACTTCTGTACATGTTCCACATCTTAAAACTTCAATGTCAATGTAAGATGTGTAGAAGAAAATATTGCGTGACTTTTCCTTCCCACTGGTAAAAATGGGATATGTGAGTTATTGCAATATAAAATAATATAATATAAAATAATATTAACGAGATGCAATATTCTAAACATTCTCTTTCAGCCTCGTCCTGTAGGAACCACGTCCACTTGTATCCACATCTTTAAGCTTCGATGTTAACGTAAGGTGAATGGAATAAATTGTTGCTGCATGAGTTTTCTGACAGCTGTTAAAATAAAGAAGTGTTAGTAAAATGGAATATATAGGTTAATGCGATATAAAATAAGATTCGTGAGTCGTAACATGTTCTATACAGTCACTTTCTGTATTATGCTATAGGAACCACGCTCACTTCTTGACTAGTTAATACATGGCGGACATAGGTTCAAAAGTTTCAAAGATGGCGGCGCGATCCCCACTCTATATTCTACTTCTAGCTCGTTGGACTGTGATTATACTATCTCATCATTACAAATATTACGCTAGATGGCAGAAATGTGTTATGATCGGCTGTTCCATCCACTTAGATGGCCCTGGCTGTTCTCTTGTTACCAGTTGTGCCAACTATATAATCTTCATTGAATTCTATGGACGAGTATTAATCAAGAATGCTTTGTTGATTCAGTTTAATTTTTATTATTTATAATTTCATATAGCAAAAGCTATAACATAACCTAAATAAAATAATCAAGATAAATGATAGACAAGTTTTAATTAGGGCTGCTGAAATAAACATGAATTATTTTAAAAGATACAATTATTAAAGTACAGTACAATGTTGGCAAAGAAAGAAACAAATGCTATGGAGATGATAAAAACAAACAAATGCTTGGGAGCTGATAAAAAACAAATGCTAGGGAGGTGATAAAAATTGTAGGGTAAGCAGCCATGATTGGTTGAAACACGTGGTTCCGTACCGTTTTATTGGTCAAAAGTAGTATGATGTCGTAAAAATGTAATAGTCTTAGAAAACAATTTGTTGTTCCTTTTAAGAAACTAAGCGTAAAGATCTGAGGAAACTCAAGCCAAAGCTCTGAAGCTGTGAAATGTTGAATCATCGGTTCTGTCGGACTTTTTCGTTAAACTTTTGAATTAGTTCACCATTTACTACAGTATGACGCCCACTTCTGCTTTTTCTATTTCGGCATTACAAGAAACTATTAGCATTATATTTCTTCCAAAAAAAAAAAAAAAGACATACCGCCAAGTGTTCTGTAACATTTGTGGAGTCGCTAGCTCTGCTACATTTGTGATGCGTTGCCTCAGTTCCGTCAAAGTGTTAGCTCTGCCTCTTTGGTACACAGCATAATTTTCACAAAGCCTCACAAAAAAAAAAAAAAAAAAAACAAGGGGATCAGATCGGGTGCCCAGACAAGTAGTCCTCGTCTTCCGATTCACCTATCGGGAAATTTTTCATCCAAGAACTCACGTACCCGTTGATGATAATGGGGTGGGGCCCCATCCTGCTGAAAAACCGATCCTGTGGGAAGTTAGTCAACAATAAAGTTCTGCAACATGTCCAGATACACAATTATTCCTGTGACTGTAGCCTCTACGAAGAAGAATGGTTCAATGACGGAGTTCCTCGTCAATCCACACCAAACATTCACTTTGGGCGTGTCTCTCTCATGTATAAGATGTGGATTCCCTGAACCCCACATCCGGCAGTTGTGCCTGTTGATTTTTCCACATAAGTGAAAAGTTACTTCATCAGAGAAAACAATGTTGTTTAGGTACGAGTTGTCATTGTCAATTTGTAGAATCATTTCAGTAGCAAAATTTTTCCTAATCGGACGATCATTGGGGTTTTATGTGGTGGATCTTATAAACATACAAATGTAGATGCTTGTGCACGATCCTGTGAATTGTTGATCTAGGGATTTAAAGCTAGGCATTAGCTCTTCATATCGACTTCTGTGGACTCCTAGTGAATGCTGTTCTCACAATTTTCGACTGTCTCCAAAGTTACACACTGTTTCGCATGTTTAACAGTCTGCGGTAACAAAGATCCTGTTTCTTGGAGTGTTGTGGCCCACTTGAGAATGGCCTTATGCCCAGGTGGATCTACATTCCATTTACGATGAACACGGCGTTGTACTCGCGTAACAGATTTTACTTCTGCTAGCCATAGCACGCACTGAAGTTTCTGTTATGGTGTCCACATGTTTAACATAGTGTGTTCTCCTACAAAATGGCGCCAGGCTTGTTTTACTGCCGTAGCAACAAACAAACGAAAGTTACGCATGCAGCTATTTTCAAACCAATTTCTCTATCTTGTAAGATGTAAATCACATTGATATCTTTGTGTGATTTTAAGTGGTTAGCATTTATTTCTCGATCCCTCTAAGCGGGACACGGTGTATTTTTAGAAAACATTCTGGAAAAAAAATACTTGACTTCGCATAGGATTGAGCCCATGCTCTTGAAGTTCGTACTGATTAATTTCGATAAGCAAGAAATGCGCAAATAAAGTTGTCCATCATTTGAGAGAATCTGATATCAGAGGCGCTCTAGTTGTGTTTGTCTCCATTATACGAATATTGTGTAGATATAGGAGTGGGGAGTGACTAGCAGATGCACGACAGAAACTTCTCAACATGTGACTTGCTGGCAGATTTACCCTAGCAAAGTAAAATTATTTATCCTAATGAATGTATTGTGATAAAATAAAGGTATGCCACATGAAGCAAAATTAGAAGTACATAAACAAGTAGAAGTTAAAGGTATCTGAAAAGATATGTTACCTATAACTGCTTGCGAATGGGTCACAAAAGTAAGTCGCTTGCCTACCATGAGCATTCAAAACGGTATACTTATAAATACACTGCCAAAATTATATAGGCAGTACATATCGGTCTTCTGAACAAAATATCTAGTAATATTAAATTATATCTTATAATCTTATTTTTAATTTGTAAAATATGTTTTTAGGATTGATAGTAGTTTAATTATTTATTTACATTTGGACTAAACGTAAACGTAAATGACCTTGCACCCAACACTCAACACATATCAATATACACATAGTAACTAAGGACGCTTCAGCATACATACCGGGCAATGTAGCCTAAATAAAGACTTTCTATTCTTTTTCCAAAAAAGTTAGACTCACAAAACATTTTTTCGGGGAAAACCATGAAAATTGCAGAAAAACAGCTTTTGACTTTTTTCTTCAGTTTTTTATGCTCTACCACCAGTAATTTTTTTGACAGTTTATATCATTTACACCCTGTATAATTAATGTGTACTTACATTAATAAACATTGGTGGTACTGTAAACAGCGGGCCACATACTCGCTCCCTGAGGCCGCTTTGTCTGCATTGCGACTGCTTCTGGAAACAAATCATAATGAAATTAGACGGTAATTTCTGAAATGCCGACGAATAATAAAAATTCATACCCTACCATATCTAACAGTATGTATATTCTGACTTCTTTCCCGATACTTCTTACATTTATCAAGATTTCTTCTTTTGCTCTTTAGAGTATATTTAACTTTGCATACTTCCGCAACGGGCCTCCCACGACATAGAATAAATACAACGCCGGGACTGCACCTGAGATAATACAGGATATAAGATATACAACGCAAAGCTTTCATGAATCAAGTCAAATGATGCCGGAAACAATTTAATAGTTTAAATAAATAAGTTACCAGACTGTGGAGAAAAATAAGTTACAGTAAATAAAATGATTAAAATTTACAAATCAATACCGGTAATTATTGTTTCTACGTTTCTTTATAAATTTAGAAAATGACACATCTCAGTCAGATTTCAAGACCAGATGGAAAGCGGTATTATCTGTCTAGGTATCTATATAATAATAATAAATCTGTAACCAAAATTTTTCTGACGATTTTCACTTTTCCAACAATAATTGATATTAACATGTATAAACTGAGTCCAAAAATCGCATTTTTGAAATTTTTGTTGGTATGTCTGAATGTTTGTTACCTTTTCACGCGATAATGGCTGAACTGATTTCTATGAAACTGGAATATAAATTAAGCTCGTTCTATTCGATCTAACTTACATTTTAGGCTCTGTGGCATTCAAAATATTTTATTTAAAAGAGGGTTATAAGGGGACCTGAGTTAAATAAATCGAAGTATCTAGCTTATTATTAGCTTTCGTGAAAAATGTAAAATACAAACGATTTTCGATAACTTTTATTCTATGAAAAATTTTGATAGGACTGATATTTAAGGAGATATTCGAGTTTCAAAATAACAATGCGTTTTATCAGTGTCGCCCCAGCTAACAGGATATAATGAAATGAAAACAAAAGACAGCGACTATTTTAGGCGGCCTTACACAGAAAGTTGAAGATATTCATTTAACACTATTTTATACGGATATAATTCTATTGTATGATGGGAATATAATACATGTTTATCAATACACCCTCAACTACCCAGGCATAGTCACTCAGACCTTTGCGGTTGGCCACACTGCTTATATCTCCATTTAAAATTTAATTGCGCAGCTATGATTCTGTGTAATTGTTTATTGTTGTTGACGAAGACCTCTGTCATAGGGATTTGTTTGTAACTGCCTCTGGCAGTATTTTATCACATTTATATTATTTCGGGCGGTCAGGCAGACCATGCCTGGGTACTCACTATGACTTCTCTTTCGTATAATGTGAATTTGAAAATACTAAGGTCATGAATAACAAACATGGCCCTTCGAACGCAGTGAATGTAAATGCTCCTAATTTCAACAGTACTATATCACTATGGTATGAGGACGATGAAGGAAGTACTTCTGATCTCGATTGCACCGAAGATGTCGCGATAGTAAGCGAGCATTAGTCAGAATCTGAGTTAGAGCTGAGCGATGTTGGCGATAACGATGAGAAAATATGAATGATCTTCGAGTTCGAGAATAATGTGACCATGGTGTCTCACGTTCCAAGAAAAAATAGGACTGTCGTTCTGGTATCCTCTATGCATCACTCAAATCTTTTTGATGATGTACCGTAAAAGCGGGCTACTTGGACCCTTAAGGTGTTACTTGAACCCAGAAGAAAAAATTGTTTTCGTCGATGTAAAATAACAATTTGGTGTCGAAAGTTGTGGTTTTTTTCTCTGCAAACTTTCATCTGTACAAATATTTTCACCTAAATTACTCCAATGGTAAGTAAACATTTTTTTCTTCTGGGTTCAAGTAACACCGTAAGGGTCCAAGTAGCCCGGTTTGACGGTAAGTGATAAATCAGATATTATTGCATATTATAATTTGACTAATGGTGGCGTCGATTCCCTACATGAGAAGTGTGCACAAAATAGTTATGGTCGTCGAACCAGACGCTGGCCTATGGCCATATTTCATTTTTCTTTCAATCGAAAGTGTGTAGTCTGCTGTTTTTCGGAAACATCTCATCTCAGGTGAATGCATTATTATTATTTTTTTTTTGTTTAATCGTACAGATTACTTCACTGCAATATGGTTAAGTTAATAGGGCCAAAATGTTGTGTATTTGAAGATTTCTATGCAAGGCTGGGTTTTAATATGTTGTTCAGAATTTCAAAAAATGTGTATGTTTCTTTGTTTAGAGTTTTTTACTTATATCTACTTCATTAATGTAAGACAATTCACAACATAGACATTTAAAGTTTTGTAGGATAAGGAAAGGTATTTTCGTGGTATAGGTATTATTATTCTTATTTTAAAATTAAATTAACCCTATAATGCCCCTTGTTACATATGTGTAACATCAGGAATTTATCACATTATTTCTACAATAAATTAATATTTATCGCGAATGCCTGATTTACAGTTATGTAACAACGTTAGGAATGCATTTGAATTCGCTACAATGGAAATTCAGTCTGCCAGCTTCTTTGTGTTCTAACAATACTAACAAGAGTACCGCGACCCGACTAAGGAACGGTTACATGGCGGTCAGGTCTTTGATTTTAGATGTTAATGTGGAATTTCTATAAACTCTTATTTAATTTTGTATTTTCAACAATAGCCTACATCTTCTTTCCTTGTGGAAATTGCAGTAAGTTGTCAGTTGTGTATCAGAATCGTTTCCGTTCACATTAAAATGGATAACTGGTTGAAAAGTGGAAGTTTGAAAGGGAAACAGGCTTTAACAAAATCGCAAGTTAGTGTTGTGTCAACAGGTCATTCAGTTTCTAGTGATGTGTGTCAAACCAACAAAAGTGAACCGTATGTAAAGAAAAGAAAGTACGATGATAATTACATTAGCTTTGGATTTTCATATATAGGAGACAAGGACTGTCCAAGATCACAGTGTGTTCTTTGTGGCGACAGTCTTGCTAACAGTAGTCTGAAACCTTCTCTACTTAAACGCCATTTAGAAACTAAACACTCCACCCACGTAAAAAAATCTGCTGATTTTTTTAACGAAAAGCTAACGGGTGGAAAAATGATTTTTAACTACTTTTGTATCCGCTACAAACAGTGACTACGAGAATACTCTTGGAGCGTCCTATCGCGTTAGCTACAGAACTTCTAAAACTGGAAAACCTCATTCAATAGCTGAAGATTTAGTGCGACCATGTATAAATGATGTAATACAGTGCATACTTGGAGAATCGTTCACAAAAAAAGTCATTATGGTACCATTGTTCACCAATACGATCAACCGCCGGATTAAAGACATGGCAAATTATGTCGAAAATGAAATTTTGGAAAGAGTTCGTGCCAGTCCTTCTATTGCAATTCAACTTGACGAATCGACTGATATTGCCAATTGAGCCATTTTATTACTTTTCGTCCGTTATATTAATGAGGAGTCTGTAGAAGAGGAGCTACTATTCTGCAGACCCTTAAAAGAGAGAACTACGGGAGGAGATATATTTAAGTTAACCGACGAATACTTTCCCGAAAATTCAATAGACTGGACTCGCTGTGTAGGCATTTGTTCAGATGATGCGAAATTTATGACAGGGTGTTACGGTGGGTTTGTTGCCAAGGTCAAATTGGTAGCGCCGAACGCTTCTTGGACACATTGTTGCATTCATAGACAGGCTCTTGTTTCTAAACGCATGCCCGATGGATTGAAATGTGTGCTGGACGATGCAGTGGAAATAATTAATTTTATTAAGCCTCGCCCTACAAATTCCCGCATCTTTCCAGTGCATTGTGAGAAAATGGGAAGCATTTATAAGTGTTTATTGTTTCACACTTTAGTTAGGTGGCTATCTCGAGGTAGAACTATTTCCAGACTGTATGAGCTTAAGGTATATGTAGGGGGAGACCCGGGCAAAACGAATAACTCGGGCAAAGAGAATAATACATATTTCTTAGAAACGCCAACAGTTAGAGCTTTCTGCTATGTTAGGGAAGAATCCCAACCACATTTTACTGCTGGAACTGACTTGTCGTCATTCTAGCTAGTGAGAGAAGAAGTCAGCGTGTGTTTGAAGAAAATTGATTGCTTTCTTAAAATATTTCTAGGTAAGAGAAACAAATGTACAATACACAATACTGCAGAAACTTTTTGTTATGTGATAGTAATATATAGGCGATACGATTACTTCTAAAGCGCCGTACTTACGAATAAGATTATTGACGTTTATGTTTGTATTCCCTTAAATGAAAAGCGAAATGGCGTCTGCGGGCAAAGTGAATAGGACAAAGTGGATAACTTATCCGCTTTGCCCTCCCACCTTTATTTGACTATATGTTAGCTGTATTTTTGTATGTATTTGTCTATTGTAATAAAGCGTGTTAGGTCATTTTACATAGTGGAGGCATGAAGTCACACTAATTAAATTATAAATCAGCAACACTGATCTTAATTTTTACTTAAAAAGGTCGTAATGTGTTTTCAGATGGTTTAATTTTTCAAGAGGAAGCTTGAACAAACCAAATGGTCTGAAGAAGCCATGAAGAAAGCAGTTGAAGATATAAAATCTTCCAATCATTGGTTCTGCTATCTGGCCATACAACCATAATGTGTTTGTTGATGAAGATATTGCTCCAGATCAACTTACAGATCGCCCACTTGAGATAGAAATCAGCGAAACGACAGCTGGCTCAGATTTAACAAATTCTGCGGTGCCAGCTTCTTCAGCGGCTGAAGAAACAGTTAATGCTAACTCAGAATCAACCACCTCTGTGATGTCGTTATCTTCAGAGATTGAAGGAATATTCTATACATCAATTACACTCAGATTTTCAGTTCCGGTTACACCAAAACCCTCAACATCGTCAGCAAGAGAATCCAAATCAGTTCTTTTGATTTAGACCAGTGCCAAAAGTGGATGCTCGAAAGATACGAGGTAAACGAAGAACATGTCGGCGCTCTGAAGTTCTTACATCTATACCGATTAAAAACGTTGAAAGAGAACTAACTTATGGGCAGGAGCAAAAGCAGAGGAAATCCAAGTCTTCAGTGCTAGTGAAACGTCGAGTTGTTCAAATTTGTATTTTGTACTAATCTAACGTGCTGTAACGGGCTGTAAATAACATTTCCTATCGTCTAATATAACTCATTAACATCGTGTTTATATGTTGATTTAATTTTATTATCAGTGAATAAAAATTAAATATAAATGTGAAAATGTTATAGGGATATTCACTTTGCCCGGGTTAATTATTCGCTTTGCCGGTATACCCGGGCAAAGCGAATAATTAACTATATTTTCTTTCTCAAATCATATCACTTTCCGTAGGTACGAGGAACGAATTGCTTTTTTTTATATATGTGGACAACATGTGTCACAACCAATGTCATGAAGATTTTATTTCGGGAGCACCAAAATATAGCCTGTGGCATTGTTTGTTCTTAGCTTATCCGCTTTACCCGGGTTTCCCATACACCTTTACATACAACAAATTTTGTTTTGCATAATTTTGCTCTGTAAAATTTTTGTACAATTGAGAATGGTACCAGAAGGAGGATGAAGTGAATAGATCCCTTAAAATTATGTCTAAATTTATAAAAATTATTTTGCTCATAATTTTGACATACGAATTGAAACATGATAGCTCATGCAGTTTTTTAAGATAGAGCCACAGTTTCTTGACTGTTTTATAGCTAAAACTGTACAGTACTTTAGTGCCTGATATATAGCTATTTTTTATTTTCTTTTACATTAAATAAATATTATCATATATGTAACTTATACTAATGTTTTATGTTGCATAAATCATGTAAAATATCCATAGATAATTATCAACTATATTAATATTATTTTACTCATTGTCAGGCACTAGAGGACATTTCAAGCTTCAAAATGACATCAATATCTTCTTGGTATCACAATATTTGGCTGAACTATCACGTTTAAAAGAATTAAATATTCAAAAATTACTATTTACAGGAAATGAGCCACAAACTTTCAGAGCCTAGAAGACTCCATCATCATATGTCACCCTTTAAGAAGCTTCATGTCGGTCCAGTTTCAGCTTCTTTCTGCCTCTCAAATACCTTCTCCTTGTCTTAACTTCGGGTGTTGAATATTTTTTTTGGCATTTTTGTCCTTATTTTCCATTGATGCAACAAATCCTGCGATGGTGTTTGTCCCAGGGTTTATGCCCATCCTTCTCAGAATTTTAATTTCTAGGTTAAGAGTCTTATTAAATTGACGTACAACATCACTGACACACAAATTTACAGTTTTATGACTAACAGTAAAAGATTATAAATTACCTCATTATGTAAAAACGTGTTTTCAATCTAATGATCATTTCCTGATATTTATGCATCAATTTTGGGACTAGAAAGAAGTTTATTTTACAAGCAATGCTGGACGAGGGGATTGACAGCCACGAGGATCACTCCAAAAGTAATCCACAATATTTATTTGAAAATTACATTTTTATCCTACAGCTTTGCTATTTTCATAGAATGTAGATACATCCTTCATGAACAATTCGTCACTTTCCCACATAATCCCCGCACTTTTCAACTGCCTTATGCTACCTTGGAATGAGGGTCTGTATAGCCTACCTGCACGATAAATGTCTGGACCAACACGTCTGAGCCACTCTTCAGTAGCGTGCACAAGGGAGTCATCATCTTCAAACCTCGTTCCTTCAGTTTACCAAAGAGATGATAATCGCATGGTGCCAGATCAGGACTGTAAAGCGGATGTTTCAGTGTTGTCCATCCAAGTTTTCTGATCTGGTCAGTGGTCTTGTGATTGACATGTTGCCATGCGATGTCGTGCAATAGCAGAACATTCTGCTTCTCCCGATGTGGTCGAACACGACTGAGCCGAGTTGAAGTTTCTTTAGAGTTGTCACATATGCATCAGAATTAATGGTGGTTCCGTTTGGCATAATGTCCACAAGCAAGAATCCTTCTGAGTCGAAAACATAGTAGTCATAACATTTCCTGTCAAAGGAGCAGTTTTGAATTTCTTTTCTTCGGTGAATTTGCATGATGCCACTCCATTGTCTGCCTCTTTATCTCCGACCAAAATCTTGGAGCCATGTTTCATCTCCTGTCACAATTCTTGCAGGAAATTCATCTCCAACATTCTCATACTTGTCCAAAAGTTCGCTGCGCACTGTTTTTCTGGTTTCTTTGTGGGCTTCTGTTAACATCCTGGTACAAACCATTTTTAATCCCAACTGTTTCAATACTCTGCACACAATTGCTTCTTCTATTCCAACTTGGAGTGACAATTCTTTCACTGTTACGCGTTTGCAGCCACAGCCATGTTGTTAAAGCGCTGCACGATGTCAGGTCTTCGTGCAGTGCAGGGTCGTCCACTGCAAGGAGTATCCCGAATATTGGCGTGCCTTCTTTTTTACAAGATAATCTGCTTGCCCACCGACTAACCGTACTATGATCGACAGCTGCATTTCCATACACCTTTTTTAACCTCTTGTGAATGTTTCCAACTGTCTCGTTCCCACAGCACAGGAACTCGATAACAGCACCTTGCTTCTGACGAATGTCAAGTACAGCAGCCAACTTGAAGTGCCATCATGGCGCCACTCACAGGAACGACTTAAATTAATTTGAATACAAGGGGGAAGGATGTATCTATGACCTCTATAAATTGTGTAGGTTCAGAATAAAAAATAAATTTAAAAAAATGTTGTGCATTACTTCTGGAGTAATCTTCGTAGAAGAGACCGTGGCTGATGACGGAGAATTTTGGAGAATGGGACTTATATGGTAAACTATAAGGCATAAATCGAAAATTCTTATAACAAATTATAGGGGAGAAAATTCTCTATTAAAATAGTTACATTTTGAAAATTCTAATTTTTCATAAGTTTTTGCGTTTTGTGGGTGTAAGACCTTAAAGATGAAGTTAACGTTTTTCTCACCAGACATGCCTTTCACCAAGCAAAGTGAATGGAAGATGAAATCTGGCTTCAGACTTTAGCTTATTTGGCAGACATTTTCTAAAAAATTAACGTTTATTTTGTGCAAGACCGTATCGAATCATTCATTATAAAACTTTATTTTTGGGAAATATGTTTCAATAGGAATCAAACCGAGTGCTTTGATACCCTTCACGACTTCCTGGTGGAAAATCGTCTTTCTTTGCACGAAAATGTCAAGAACATGGTTAAAGAACATTTGAAGGGACTTTGGAAAAACCTTCAGAGAACATTCCCTGCTATGTCGAATAATAACAATTGGGTTCGCAATCCCTTCGAAGAGTCAACAATTTCAGAATCCACATTAAGCTTAGATTAAAAAGAGCGGCTTCTTGAAATTTCCACTGATTTTCAGTTACAGAAAAGTTATAAATCTTTGTCATTAATTGGTTTTTGGTTGAGTTTAAAGGAGTACCCAATGTTAGCGAATAAAGCCCTAACGGCTTTATTGCCCTTTTCATCGACACATTTTTGCGAAAAGTCGTTTTTTCATATGCCTATTTAAAAAATAAATACAGAAACAGACTTTGTGCTGAAAGTGATTTGAGACTTATTTAACTTCTATGGTTCTTGACTTCAAAACTCTGTGCCATGAAAGCAGACGCAACCTTCTCACTGAATTCCAAGGAAGAGGTGAGTAATTACAATGAAAACTTGTATTTATTATTGCAACTAGGCCTGCACGTTGTGTAACTTTTAAGCCGTAACTAGAGTAAATATAGGTTTTAACCGTTAAGGATTAAGTTAATTTAAGGTTATTAAACCTTTTGCTTGGAATTAAATTTTTAATGCATGTCTACTGTATATATATATATATTTAAAAGTCAGTGGTTACCGAACTCGGATCGTTGTGGAATGGGTTCGCGAGTCTAAAAAGTTTGGGAACCACTGCTCTAATTATTCATATATTTAGGTTATATTACTGGTTTAATGGCGTCAATTAAAAATTTGGAAATTGATGGGATTTATTAGCTGTTTTCTCATGAAAGTGATGGCGGCCGAACAGGCCTAATTAATTTGGCCCATAGCAAGGTTTCTGTTCCTTTGGCCAAAACACGTATTTGAAGAAAATTATTACCCGTAAAATGTACTTCAAATCTATTTTTTTTTATTAATCTAGTGCCCATCACGAAATTACCTACCCTATTTTGATTTTAAGTCTAACATGGGAAAAAAAGAGAATTAAATACAGGAAATACCGGTGCAATCGGCTTATTGCAGCCGCCAAAATGTTGAGGAAGCAGAAAGTATGTAGCTATAAAGATGCACAACAAATGGATATGTCAAGGAGTTCACTCAAAAATTTCATGAGAAGAAATGATAGTAATGGAAATCAGACTCCAAAATTGGGAAGGCTTTTTACTCTTACGTCTTATATGGAAATACGACAATATATTAATTATAGTACGAGGGTGGATCGGAAAGTAATGCACAATAATTAAAAAAAAAAAAACTTTTAATAGGTAAACAAGAATAAAACATACACAAATGAACTCACATCATTTAGCTACTTTTCTACATAGGCGCCAAGTTTATCAACACATTTCTCCCATCATGGTACCAGTTTCAGTATACCCTGTTCATAGAAGTCCGTTCAGTTGGAATATAGTCATCTGCGGACAGTTGATTGCACTTCCGCATCGGTCGCAAAGCGATGACTGGCCAGAAATTTCTTCATGGGATCAAACAGATGGAAGTCCGACGGTGCAAGGTCTGTACTGTATGGTGGATGATGGAGTAACTCCCAACCAAATGTGTTGATTTTCTCACATACAGAAGCCGCAACATGGGAGCGAGCATTTTACCAACGTTTGAATGTCGGCTGCAGCGTTCACAGTGGTCCCGTGTTTAGCAAAGTCCACCAACAAAACACCATGCTTATCCTAGAACACTGTCAAAAGCACTTAGCTGATTGCGTCACTTTCAATTTTTTCTTTACTGGGAAGCAGCATGTTTCCACTCCATAGAGGCTTGCTTTGTTTCGGCTGTGTAGTGGTACGCCCAGGTCTCATCACCAGTGACAATTGCTTCCAGAAAGTCATGTCCTTCTGCAGCGTACCGCCACTACGTCAGGTTCTTAGGCACCCAGCGGGCACTACCGTCTTTTTAGAAGATTCGCGGGCAAAATAGCGTCACTCTGTTACGTCACAAGGGCGCGGTTCGAGAACTTCTAAAATGAACATGAAACGTCCAAATCGCGGTCATTGGTCATTTGGTCATTAGGCATGGGTCATCATCATTAGTCGTTCGTCATTCGTCATTAGTAGGGAAAGGAAGTTCATGCCTTTTTTCATATTTGTTCTCTACCGTTGTGTGAATATGCTGAAAGATTATCTACATGAATCACAAATTTCTGAATATTTTGCCTTTATTTATAAAAGCATCATATTTTAACATTTATGCAGGAAAACTGCATATTATCTTTGTTTGTCTTTCACTCATTTTTAAAAGAGTGTAGACTAACCTCGTAAACGCGACTAATTTAGGTTTATGAATTTTGAACGTAACGATGACGCCCTCATAGGGAGCCTCTGAAGTTAGCAATTGGTATTCCTTTACAGCAGTCTTTAGCATATTTCGACAGAACAATATTCAGTTTAACATCAGTTCCAGGAAATGTAGGAGATAAAGCGAACGAGTTAACAGCAAATATTCTTTCCAAAACCCCTGGCGATTATAGACTAAAAGAAATTCAAGATATTCTCGAAGGAAAAACACCCCAAAAACGAATAAAATTTTCTGTAGCACAACTCACAGCTTTTGTGACGTAGGACGAAGATTTTCGTGCTACAAAGCTATGCTGAGAGAGAACAGGCGAAGAATGACAACAGAAAACATGCGTCACTGCTTAGTTGTGAACTGTAACAGCATAAATGGAGCATTCGGCAATGAGGCAAGCACTTCAAAATCCATAGACTAAACGTAAGTTACCCTGCTTATTCTATTAAAATAATCTCAGACTGATAATGCATATTTTGTAGCATATTTATCTATTTGTACGGCATAAATGCATACATATTCTTCACGTTTTTAGGGCATGAACTTTCTTTCTCTGGTCATTAGACAGCGGTCATGCAACAGCGTTCGTAACTTCCCGACATCCAGAAAGATGGCAGAAAATAGCATCCTCTCAGAATAGTACCAGGTTTCGCCCTACAGAAACTATAAGTAAAACTACTATGCAATTCTTATACCTTACAATTAGCAGCCATTATGATACTTCAGAAATAATATTTCAATTTCAATACTCTATATTTATCTGTTCTAATTTGATATTTTGTTATTAAATTTAGTAATAGTGAATATTTAAACTTGTGATTATTTCGAAAGCCTGAGATCACATTCTAAATAAGGACTCCCTCCTATCCTTAAGCACGTGTAGTATACAGGGTGTTTAAAAATAAGGAGCATAATTTCAGGTATGTATTTCCCACATGTAGACAATCAAAATAGTTCATTACAACATGTGTCCGGAAATGTTTCATTTCCGAGTTATGGCTTTCATAATATTGAAATTCACCGGAACGTTTTTCTTTCCGCAGGTCGTTGTCATTACAGAAGATGTTCAAAATGTCCACCTCCTGATTGAATACAGACCTCACATCGATGTCTCATTGACCTGCGAACACGATCCCAAACTCCAGGAGTATTGCGTATGTCCTCGGAACATGCCACAATTCGATTCCGAAGGGATTCCAAATCAGGCACCGGAGACGAATAAACCAATGATTTTAAATGGCCCCACAAGTAGAAATCGAGAGGGTTCAGATCAGGTGAGCGTGAAGGCCAAGCAATTGGGCCACCTCTACCTATCCATCGATCAGGAAACCTTCGATCCAAGTACCGGCGAGCCGTACGACTGAAGTGTGCAGGAGCGCCATCATGCAAGAAGTGAATGTGTTGACGATTGATCAGTGGAGTGTCTTGTGTACGCCTGCCCCGTAAGTCTGTTTACAAGTATATAGGGTCCAACTAATCGATCACCAATGATACCGGCCCACATGTTGAGGGAGAACCGTACCTGGTGATGAGATGGAACAGTTGCACGTGGGTTTTCATACGCCCATACATGCTGATTGTGGAAATTTGTTATGCCATCTCGTGTGAACTGTGCTTCATCTGTAAATAATACTAAGGCAGGAAAGTTCTGATTTACACCATACTGCTGCAAGAACCACTGACAGAACCTAACTCGTGCAGGGTAATCTGCTGGTGACAGGGCCTGTACACGTTGCAAATGATAAGGATACAATTGATACTCTTTCAACAGTCTCCGACAGTCGTATGAGGAACATTGACTTGCAACGCTACCCTTCGTGTGCTGACAGAAGGAGTCATGTTCACAGCCTCCAGAATCTCCTCCTGTACTTCTGGAGTTGTAGATCTTGGTCGTCCCCTTCCCAAACCAGGAGAGTTAAATTTTCCATACTCGCACAGACGATAATGGAGACGTACAAATGTCTTCCGATCTGGACATTGTCGCTGTGGGTACCTCTCCTGGTACAAACGACGAGCCAGCGCAGCATTGCCGTCCGTCTTACCGTACATGAATTGTATCTCTGCCAGCTCTTGATTTGAATGCATGTCGCACAGTCTTACGCCTACACAACACTGAATGTAACCTTCGCCTCGGAATGAACTGTCAGAGTGTCCTCTTAATGTCTCCTTTGACGGCAACGACCTGCGGAAAGAAAAACGTTCCGGTGAATTTGAATGTTGTGAAGGCCATAACTCGGAAATAAAGCATTTCCGGACACATGTTGTAATGAACTATTTTGATTGTCTACATGTGGGAAATACGTAGCTGAAATTATGCCCCGTATTTTTAGACACCCTGTACATATCATGTCAGAGAGTCAGGAAATACAATGCAGTGTCTAGTTCGTTTGTGTTGTCTTGATAAATTCGATGCTATGCCAAAAAGAGCAGAACAAAATCTTTTAGTTTTCGTAAGTGGGATATAACTAGCGATTTTCTCAAAGATAAGCCATCCGCCCTTCTCGTAGGAGGGGGCACGACAGAAGTTTGTTCAAATCCTTGAAAAGTCACTACCGCTCAGCAGCAACCAAATGGATGCACCGCATTCCTAGTCAAAATTTCTCGGAACAGCGCTTTAATCCCCTTTTTGCGAAGCTTGGAATGCAGCAGCTTATGTTATGTCTGCCATCAAGGGTTTCGCATGCACCAGTGTCATGTCCTTTTCAGAGGAAGCTGTTCCAAAGAAACCATTTTCTCGTTCATAACTCTTTGAATCCACTGCTGAAGAAACTAACCAATGAAATGGAGATCCTGCAATTACAGACAGATCAACAGCTGGACTTGCGAAGATGACTGATCCACAAGAATCTGATCAAAGTCCCCCAGAAAATTCGCAAAAAAGACCTTTCTGATCCTCCAGAAAATTTAGACTAGTTCGTGCCATTCTTAACTCACCCAACAAAAAAACAAAACTTGTGTACGTAAAAAATAACTGCACACGTCACTCCACCTTACTTCGCAAGAGCATATCAACGAGATATGATCTAAGAAATCCTCTGCAGTTAACATTAGACCTAAAGGAAAGAATACACCTAGATCCAAAATAAGGGTGAAGCAAAGAGCAACATCGTAGGCTCCATCACATGAAGACGAACGTGGTTTCTGCCTACTGAATTATTATTCAAAGAAATCCAGTTGAAAGGGGAGTGGATCCGATGCCAGATGTGCGACGTGTGGTATCACGAGTTGTGCGTAAGTGCCAGAGAAAGAAAACAGTTTGTTTGTGGCAAATGCCTGTGATCGAAATTGTACTTGACCACGTTCAGAATTGTACCTCCTGTGGTACGTTTTCGAACGTTTTTTTTTTGTTTGTTGAAACATTTGCAACTATGGACAATGTAAATTTTCTTTATTTCTTATATTGGTGTGGAACGACAACTAGGTTTTGAACTTTGTATTCGCAACAAATTTAGAAATTGCTTATGCTTATTTTGCCTTTAAAACATAAATATGTGTTTACTATTCGAAATTGTACCCTCTTACCCTATAGACTGTCCTAGGAGACATTTTGATCGTGAAAGAAGATACGCATTCCGCTCCATGAAAATAGGTTCGCGTCAATTCTTGTTTTCCTAATTGATGCAGATTCTTTTATTTGAGGCCGGGTTGATTATTTTACAGTAATATTTATCCTAAAAGACAGCATTACAAATTTTATTGGAAAAAACTAAGTTACCAACCTTAATTGTTTTAAGAACACACCGAAGAGCCTTATTTTTCAAAGGAATGTGGTCTATTTTTTAAGGTAATGCAAAAAATCTCATATTGGCGAGGCAGTAAAAACGCTCAGTGGAATGTCTTTAGAATATCGATCGTGTGGCGCCTTATAATTTTTTAAAAATTTCAATATAGGCTAGAAGAGAGCTGTGAGGCAGTAGGTTTTAATGTGAACAAGTGATGGATACCACATGCTGCACTATCCCGTTGATTCTGACTCAAAAAGATGTACTACATGTATTTTAGAAGTGGTTAGTACATGTTAAGAAGTGTACCGCATTTTAAGGAATCTACTTTGAGAAGAAAATTTCATCAAACCTAAATTTGATTCTGACGAATAAAAAAATTCGCAGAATTGTTATTAATCTCTCGTATGTTTTTGATACTGTAATTGTGACAACGATTATGATTCCTATGGTGTTGGTTATGGCGGTGAACATGCTGACATGATGATGAAGATGATGATTATTAGTATTATTATTTTTCTATAAGTAATGTGTGACATTTTGGATTTTAGAAATGAAATTTCTGTAATTGCGCAGAACATAAAAGGAACAAAATTTAGCTCTGAATTTCCTTCCTGTTTGTGCCATATGATAAGCTAAACTGTTATGGTTTGCAAAAATTCAATCAGTATATTATATCGGCTACAATAAGCTACATATATGTAGAACTAATGGGAGAGTGTGTTGAAGTACATATTCATACATCACATTACCCCTTAAAGTCATCAGTCATGTTCTTCTCCAAATTAAATTCATGTTTCTTCTCTTCTCTCGTCTCAGCAGAACCTGTAGGACAGATGAAACATTGTTCTATTCACTTTGAAACATAATATATGGACATTGAAAATTCATACACGAATATACAGAGCGTTCGCCATGAAATAGTTTTCGCTCAGGATGCCATCGATCTTTTACTGTTACACATGGAACGTGATTACCTAGAACATAGCGTGTACATTTCCTTGGATTAAGAGAGGTAAGGTTTTGTATTGCGTAGTGTGGACAGATAACACAGACTGAAGGGACATCAAGGTTAGAGCATTAGTATACAGTTGACTTTCATTTAGTGTAGTTTTACCCTCCCATACATCAATTTATTCTACGCAGTTACAAAAGAACGGAATTGTTCCGAAACAAGCAAGACATATTGAGAAAGTACGAGATATCAACTTCGTAACACTCATTATTTCAGTGTGCCTCTTCATCATCTCTTTACGACCCACGTCGCCTTCTATTGTAGAGAGGGACTCTAGAACACAGTTAACCTGAAACTACTTGCCTCTCTGCCATCGGGCACTATGTTTCTCTCCCTGAACGTGATTAAATATCTTGCGTCCTGAAAGCGGCATCTTTGACTATCGGCGGCTGTTCTCTCATACACCACTTACGGAAACAACGGTGTTTCGAGAAACCACAAATAAAATTAATTAAAACGGTATTCATTCAGCCAAATGAAGAAGGGAAATTGCGAAAATGTCTGCCTACTCATTACGAATAGTTTGGTACCTACTTAAAAATGGCGACGTTCAGTGTTCGAGAACAGAACTACGTCTATCACTACGAATGTGTGGATCACTCAATAATGTGACCTAGCTTCCAATGACCTTCACCTTTGGGGAACTTTAAAAGATGAAATGTATAAAAATAATCTACAGAGGAGCTTAAGAATAGCACCTGAGAACACAACGTTTCCATTTTTCAAAGAAAATTCAGCGAGTGACAAGTAATTTCATAGGAAAGTGCCAAAAAAGTTTGAAAAAAGAAGGCTGGAAGTTTTAGGGCCTTTCTTAACTTGTGTGAGTAAATTACCTTTCAGCTGCTTATAGAAAGATGCCAAAAAAGTTTGAAAAGAGAATGCAGAAAGTTTTAGGACCTTTCTTAATTTGTGTGACTAAATTACCTATCAGCTGCTTACATTTAATAATATTTCACATTAATAGTTTGTGGTTTTCTAAACGGCAACACTGCTATGCATTTACAATAGTTGATTGTGAATGCTCACATTTAAATACATTTATTTTAACATTACAGTGGAACTCCACAAATGGTCCGTGTGCGAGACGAGGTACGAACGCTGTCTTTCTACGGAATACTGCGGACATTGGTAAACATAAGGGCTGTACAATGTTTTTATGGCGTGCGGACCGAAACATAAATAATTAACGTATGTAATTTTAAATAATATATTGTAGTATATGCAAAATATATAACAAAACAAATTCGTGATTAAGTATAATATATACGTGATACATCTGAAACATAACGTCGGCTGGCGATCAAAACCTCGTAACTCCAAAATTGAAATTTTACAGGAGAAAGAAATAATGTTGCTGTGACCATGTTTTTAAAGCAAAATCGATGTGGTTTTGAATTTAGCAACCGAAATGTGATACATTAAATGTACGATAACAGTATATACTGTAAATTTTATACATTTGTGTGTGGTGGAGTTACGGGTTTTTGTTACTAGTTAGGACTTTGGATTTACGTGGTTTTTAATAAATGAACATACTTCTTTCGTATACTCTATGTTCTTTTAAGTGATCTCAATAGTTTTCCACAACTACATGGATGCCAAATTAGTAAGTGACTACACTGAAGTGGAATACAGGCATGTTTGTATATTTTATGACAAATTTAACGACGATAAAAATGAATACAAACTTTACAGATAACCATTATACAAACTGTTAAAAAAAATTAACATAAACGATGTAAAGACAATTTTAATTTTTAATTTCCCAATTTTATAAATATTTCTGTTGTTCGTTGTGTTGGGATTTATACAAAATTATATACTTTCCACTAAACTGGAAGAAAGTGTATACTGGCGTTTTGCAGGAAGTCGTAGAATACATTGAAATCATGGGGCATAATTTTATTTATTTACTGCAAGTAGGTGAGTATTTGTACAAAGCTGTGGTAAAGACACATTTTCTCTGTTCTTTGGCATCCTTTTAGAAATAATGTCCAATGCACAATTCAAGTTCAATTTGTATTCAATAATTATTCCCGAATTGTCGGCGACAGTTGGGTCTCCTGCTTTTGAAATAAGTCCAATGGAGAAGTGCCTCGAAACATTACTACATACTTTGAAGAAGTCATGGTGAAGATATTACATGATGTATGGCTAATTTTTTGTCTGGCAGTTTTGCATGCTTCCACATACACTGTAGGTGTGTAAATTTACCAGTTGCTTAATTTTCTTTCTATTGTAGAGTGAAGAGAATCACACTTCATTTGATTGTAACCTATCTCAAGAAAATCCCGAACAATTCTCATGGTTAAGGCGATTAAATCATTTGCCAAAATACTATTTCTGTTTTGTTAAGTACATTCATCACTATACAAATTTACTTCATCTTCAGGTACATTTTTTAAAATAAAACTCACTATTATACTGGTAAATTAATAAGAATTTAGTCTATCTTCAGCTCATGCCATCGATAACAAAATACATCTTTTCATTGTGAATCAAACAGCGTAAAGTTATGCAGTTTCAGTTTCGTCTTAATGGTACAGAGCTGAGTCATAGAGAAATAAGCACAGAAGTACAGCCTGCAAGTCAATAGTCAGTGCTCTTTTAGTGTCTTTTTTTTTTGTCTGCTTCCTTAGACTTTCTTGCTTCATATTTTATAAGAATATGATACCGATACTAATATTCTTCATCATCAATATTTCCTGCATCACGAAAGCAGCACAAATGACAGTGTTGTTTTTTTAGGTGAAAATAGACTTAAATGTTGTTCCTCAATCACATACCTACATAAATATATTTATTGAGGACTGTGATTTTTTTATGTATAGAATGTCTCATATTCTTTATAGAGGGCAGCTTTACTCTGCCAATTTGGTTCAAAATATATTTTTCTGGAAGTAGTTTGGTAATGATAGAACTCCAATTTAGGCAGCTCAGAAAAAGTAGAGAAGTATTCAGTCTTAAGTCATTACCTTTTTTTTTACTATTAACAGCTTCTTTGGTTTGATGGTAGATTTAGAGTTAGCTTAGGTCCCATTTCTTACAGACACATTCCCCTATGGAAAATGTGTTAAGAAACGTGGTCTTGCAGACTTTCTGTCTTTTACTGAAAATGAAAAATAATTGGGCATAGTATAAAATCGATTTGATTCTTTTGAATCTCTCCTTCGACGCTGAACTGGAATACAATCTACAAGCCCTATTACAAACATCTTTTTTCCTCCCATGACAGATTAGTCCAGAAATTATCGAAAATTGTCTTTTGTTGATTTTCTGAAATTATTTTACAAAACCTACTTTTTGCATTACACGAATGCATCTTTCTACTTCATATCTCCATTTTTCTGCCTCATCTTTCACCAACTCCATGTGATCTAGTTCTTTCATTCGTTGTTTCTTGTTGACTATCAGTTTTCATTAGCCGCATCCTTATTTCTTATATATTAAGTTCTGCCACTCTATTGCTAATAGTAAATGAAAAAAAAAATTGTTTCATTACCATTTCAACAAACCATAACAAAATAATGTTGACTGTACCAGTGCAGCAACAATTAATTTCAAGTGTCACTCACTTCGTCCATTTATCTTCCCTCCATTTTCGTTTTCTGATTCACCTTCGTTCTAAAAGCTATTATTTTTGGCATATAGTGTTCATCACAACTACTGTCAGTGGGTTCCTCTTCACTGCTCTTATCAGCCTTAGTATTACTACTGAGTTGAACGGAGGTATTGGATATTCTGTAACAGGATTTTTTGCAATACCTCCACAGAGTGCAGACTAATTTCTAAAGTATTATGTTCTGTAACACCGAAGTTTACAGCGGAACCATAATAATGGTGTTTAATATTTATCTTGTTCTAAATAAAGAGAATGTAATTAGAGCATTTAATTATTTATTTACTCATTCATTCATTTATTATTTAATTATATATTTATTTATTCATCTTTTAGGCCTAATAAAACGCCATTTCAGTTCCCTGTATTCTGCGTATTATTTCCATACAGTGCAGGCAAAATTTCTGAACTGTTGTCTTCTGTAACACCGAAGTTTGCAGCAGATTGTCATACTGATCACTAGACAGAGTACAATATTTTTAACGTAGCATCAGTCGCAATGCCTCGTATGTCAGTTTCAGTCTGCAAATGATCAATCAGCAAGGTATTTAAAACCTCGTAATATCCCACCCAATGGAGTTCCGAGCTTTTGAGTCTGAGATTAAGAGCAGTGGAAACCTCGTGATTCCAGTCTGCTGGAGATCCGAGGTTTTGAGTCTGAGATTAAATGCTAAGGAGATACGAGGTCTTTGTAATTGGTCAGTAGATGGGTTCTGTAAGATTTGGAGTCACAATGCTTTAATAGAACATGGGAAATGTTATTTGTTGCGAGGTTATAGCAAAAAAACCGATTTTATTTGTAAATGGAGTTACGAGGTTTTGATCGCCGACCGACGATAATACAAACTTCTGGAGGAAAAATTCTCTAAATATATCTACATAATTATATCTTCATTTCAAAACTTCCCACTCTAAATAACTAGTTAATTAATTGAATTCAATTTAAACTAAAAAAAATACGTAAATTTAGATATCAAGGGGGAAGTCTTAAACAAGGCTTAATTGCATTTTAGATTTCACCTCCCACCCCCAGCCACTCTCACTTTGAAATTTCAAATGGCACCCCTATATTTTTATACTTGAATATGAAAGAGCATTCAATTCTTTATACACCACATTCATTTGTTTTCGCATCTTTTCTTTTCTATCGTCGCCTGGCAACCTGCATTTGTGTTATTGTTGATTAGAGCTGAAGAGAATAAAGCTACAAAAATTAATTGAGCATTTCTTGTAATAGTTGTGTTTGTGTATTAAATTATTTTAATAGTGTATACCCTTCAAGAGAGAACATAAATCATCCGGTCGAGGTGGGTTCCGCCAAGTTGGTGACCGGGGGATGCAATGGTGGCTCTCGTGCTTTTCTTTTCGAACATTAATCATCTTATCACCACCCAGCCCTTTTCGTTCTCTCATCTTTTTCATCGCTGTATTTCTCCTCGCCGGCCACCATTGCATGCGGAACGCCCAACATATCATCACAGCCATTTTCACCTCTTCATCCCCGCTGTTAGTTTTCGCCACGTCCGCCACCATGACGGGATTTGTTAATGCCTGGTGAGGCTGCATTTTTCTTCCTCTTCTAGTTCATATATTCATTCTTAGGTTAAGGTTCTTAGGTCTATAACTCCCGTGTCACCAGCGGGGACCTTTCCTATCTCCGTGGTCCTGTCCCACGGTTTCGAGCGCGACTTCCAACTTGTGCGGCCCGACAGGGCGCCCAGCAACTAAGCAATAGTGGACCCTTCATACTGCCCCTATATGCAAGTTTAAGTGCCGAGGCCGGACCAGACGTCAAGTACACTTACGTAGAGCCTCAATGGGGGCCCGGGGCGATTTAGACGTCCCGGTGACCGACTCTGCTCGCCGGGGCGAATATATCGCCCCGACGTGTTACCGCTGACTTATGGGTGTCGCAGTGTAATCAGCCACAAGTCCCCTGAAGCTGCGTGCTCGGATTGCTCCGGCTTTGGTGGGTGGGTAGGAGCTAGCCAAATAGTCCGGCGGTTGTGTGGTGTGGAATGGGGAGCCACGGGCTGTTATTCCCGTGGTAGGGGCATAAAACTGCGACACTCCTCTGGTGTAAGACTTGCCATTAGGTGTGTAATGACCAGTTTGACGGGTAACTTGCGTGAGGTGGGTTGCTTCGGATCGGGCTGTGGGAGGTCCCCACGGCCGGCACAGACGGAGAAGAATTTTTAGGTGTCTTTTTCTTCCGCCCCCCCCCCCGGTGACAGGCTGACGCCGACGGTTCCTTAGGGGGGGGCAGTTCAAAATGTCCTCGCGCTCTTCTTCTCCTCCCTCAGAGAAAACCAATAAGAAACAGAAGACAGGAGAATATACGACTGGTAGTCATATTGCGACGAAAACTGCTATGGACTTGGACCCTGTGAAAGTAACTGTCAAAGTGCCGCCTCCGAAGTTTATCAGTATCACCTTGGACGGAACAGAAAAGACAATGAAACACATTAGTCCATTTTACGTGAGACGCGCACTCGACGGACTCGTTGGGAAGGTCAAAAATGCAACTCGACTACCCAACGGTAGTCTCCTGATCGAGACTATATCTCCAAAACAGAGTGAGACGCTGTTGAAAGCCAAGTTGCTAGGGTCTTACCCTATTAAAGTCGAACGTCACTCCTCGCTGTACACCACACGGGGAGTAGTGCATACGGATTCTCTGGACGGTAAGTTTGATGAAGAGATCCAGCTAGAACTGGCGGAGCAGTCTATGTCCAAGGCTTACCGTTTATTACATAAGCGGGACGGACAGACTGTTCCCCTGAGCGCTGTCTTTTTGACATTCGAAAAGCCTGTCCTACCAGAATACATCCTTGGCGGGTATGAGCGTGTCCCAGTTCGTGCGTATGTGCCGAACCCAATGCGGTGTTTTAGGTGCCAACGGTTCGGACAAACGCAAAAACGTTGCACTAACGATATCGTATGTGCAAAGTGCGGCGGTGCTGACCATGGGGATTCCCCATGTGCCGGCGCCGAGCACTGTGTGAATTGTTCTGGGGACCACGCCTCCAATTCTAAAAATTGCCCGAAGCATGTGATAGAGAAGGATATTCAAGAGCTCCGAGTCCGGGAAAATATTGCGTTTTGCGAGGCGCGTAAGCGTATTTTAGATCAACAGAAAAAGGCGACGAAAAAATCCTATGCAGCAGTATTGAAAAAAGCAACAGAGGGGATTGACGCTTTCACACATACGCCACCTCTTCCAAATATACTTGGGAAGCGAATTGAGATCGCTACCGAGACGTATGTGGACGTTGCCACTCAGACTGCTGAGTCAGACGACTCGTGTGGCCTTGATATCAGACCGTACATTCCAAAAAAGATCACTGTCGTGGCGACAGAAAAAGATGCAAGGCCTGGTAGATCGCCGCGACGTCGCACTCCTTGTTCGGGTAACGGGTCGAGATCACGGTCTCGATCCCGTCCTCCATCAAGGTCACGATCAGGTGTTGGACGATCTGCGAGTAAGTCACCACGGTCGAAGGCTAAGCAGTCCCAATCAAAGGCACCAAATCATAGAAAGGATAATAAGAGAAGATCCCCTGTGAAGCCACCAACATAGTTTAGCTCCTCGTTATGACTGATATTGTGCAGTGGAATGTGAACGTTGTACGCAGCAGATGCACAGAACTACAACAATTGATCTATCATGAGAATCCTGCTATTTCATGTCTTCAGGTGAGACACCTCCGGCCTGAAAACTCCCTGAGTATCTCGGGATACTACGTTCACCGGTACGATCACCGCCAAAGTATCTTTCTCAACATTAACAGCCCACATCAATGCATAGCCGCTAGAGTAACTTTACCTTCCAGAAAGTTCGCAATACTCTCTGTTTATATGCCCCAGACACACCTTTCACAGTGCAAGAAATTGAAGACATTATCTCAGGTACCTGCTCTATCTGGTAGTGGTGGATTTCAATGCATCCCACCACTCATGGGGCTCAAATTCCGATGATGACAGAGGAAATAAAATAGCACAGGTATGTACCCGTCTAAATATTGTTACCCTGAATTCAGGGGAAGAAACACACCTCTCCTTGGCTTACGGTATATCCTTCATGATAGATATCTCCATTTGTAGCTGAGTTTTGTCCACGCATTTCGAATGGTCTGTGATTCACGACATACATGGTAGTGACCACTATCCCATTCGAATGCGTATGTCCGCGCTACGTCCTGCGAAATCTCGCTCTCCAAACTGGGTTATTATAAAGGCGGACTGGGTCGGATTTTCGGAGTCCATATCATTCGATGATAACCGACAAGAAAGTGTGGACTCCGTAGTGGAACATTTCTCAAATGTGGTTATAAAGTCTGCGGAATTATCTATCCCCTGGTCGTCCTGCAGGCCAAAACGCTTCTCTGTCCCCTGGTGGACGGATGCCTGCAGAGATGCAATCCGAGACCGCAGACATCCCTTACGCCAATTAGAGTGCCATCCGACACAAGAAAATTTTGTCCAGTTTAAACGTCTTCGACCCAAAGCTCGTCCTATTGTATGCGATGCTAAGAAGACGTCCTGGACAAACTACGTCAATTCATTCAAAAGAACGTCCCTGCTAACATCATATGGGACAAAGTCTGTCGGATAATGAGGAAACGTAGTTCTGTAATTCCGGGAAATCTGAATAATGGATTAACGACCACCAGTCCTATAGAAATTGCAGAAACATTCGCCAGCTCGTGTGCACAGATAAGCAGCTCAAATAATTATGACCCGGAATTACTGAAAATCAAAGATGCTGCGGAAAAACTAAAGCGCAATTTGAAATCAGATAACACAGAATATTACAATACACCGTTCACATCCGAGGAGCTTGAGGCGGCACTAGACACATCCCCTGACACCTCAATGGCCCTGATAATATCCATAACCGCATGCTTCGCCATCTTCCGCCAGTTGGAAAATCCTTTCTTCTGGCAATATACAATAGAATCTGGACTGAGGGTATATTTCCATCTGCTTGGCGTTCCGCTATTGTAATCCCTGTCCAGAAACCGGGAAAGGATCCTTCTTTACCTGGTAGTTACAGGCCAATTTGTCTCACCAGCTGGGTAAGCAAGGTTATGGAAAAGATGATAAGCAAACGCCTTACGTGTGTACTCGAATCGGAAAACCGATTATCTAATATCCAATGTGGTTTTCGTAAGCACAGATCCGCCGCAGACCATCTCGTTCTGGAGACCGCCATTAGAGATGCTTTCCTCAAGAAAGAGCATCGTGTGGCGGTCTTCTTCGATCTAGAGAAAGCTTACGATAACACATGGCGGTATGGCATTCTGCAAACCCTTCATGATTGGGGACTTCGTGGCAGTCTCCCAACGTTTGTTGCGAAGTTCATGGCAGAGCGGTATTTCCGAGTTCGAATAAGTACCACACTTTCTAATGAACATCTTCAAGAAAACAGCGTTCCCCAGGGGTCTGTATTAAGCGTTCTTATTTTCTGCATTGCGATCAATGGCATTGCCCATTGTGTGGGTGACCGAGTATCATCTCTCTTGTACGTTGATCACTTCAGTCTATATTACAGTTCCCGATACCTCCCATCTATCGGTCGACATTTGGAACTGGTCATCAACGTGCTATCGGAGTGGTCTGTTCGCAATGACTTTAAATTCTCCACTCAGAAGACGCAGTGTGTCCAATTCTACAACCATCGTGGACTCCATCCACATCCTGAACTGCGTCTTAATGGAGTGGAATTGCAATATACAAACACTGCGAGGTTTTTGGGCCTTATTTTTGATTATAAATTAACGTAGGAGGCACATATCCGTGATTTGAGAAGGTGTTGTGAGAAATCGTTAAACATTTTACGCCTTTTGTCAGGGGTTCGCTGGGGTGCAGACCACATAATGCTTTTACGTCTTTATCGTACCCTTATCCGTTCAAAGCTGGATTATGGGTGTTTTATTTATGGCTCAGCAAGTAAAACTAAGCTACATCTCTTAGACACTATCCATCATCATGGGATACGACTCGCTACAGGTGCCTTCCGAACGAGTCGGATAGCGAGTCTGTATTGTGAAGCGGAAGAACCATCACTGTATCGGCGACGTAATGTCCTGTTGTCCTCATATGCGGTTAAGCTCCGCTCGCAGCCTGAGCACAATTCTTTCGACTCTTTCCTCATTCGTCTCTTTACGGCCGATACAGTGAAAATCCACGGAGACCTCGTCCAGCATGCGTGCGATTCCATGAACTGCTCTCTGAGCTCGACGTCCATCTACCATCCGTTCGCACACTAGAATATACCACCACTCCACCGTGGATTATGCGACGTCCCATGTTTGATGTAAGCCTGAGCCGAAGTTTTAAGAATTTTACACCAGATTTGTTTATAGACTTCGTTTTAGTGAACTTTTATCATATTTTCCAAATTATTCTTTAGTCTTTACTGACGGATCCCGAGTAAATGAATGTGTTGGTTGCTCCTTCGTTGCAAATGGACAGATATTTAAATATAAACTGAGCGAATATACCAGTGTTTTTACTGCAGAATTATATGCTTTTTACAGAGTTTTATTGTCTTTAATTCGACAACCTCGGGGCAGATATCTAATCTGCTCCGACTCTTTAAGTGCCATTCAGTCTTTGCAGTCTCTCTATTCAGATGATCCCCTTGTGTTAAGAACTCAGCAGCTGTTCCACACACTCCTAAGCTCTGACTCCGAGATTGAAGTAGTGTGGATTCCTGGCCATGTCGGAATTCCTGGGAATGAGGCCGCAGATGCTGCAGCCAAAGATGGTGCTACGAATGGCACTCTGGTATAGTGGCGTGAGAGGTGGCAAGACTTACAAAATTATTTGAAATATAGAATATGGTGGCAATGGGAAGGAGAATGGTCTGCACAAGAGGAAAACAAATTACGAAGAATAAAGAATACTGTTGGAGTTTGGGATTCGTTCACGAGAGCGTCACGACACGAAGAAGTTTTACTCACCCGGTTGAGGATTGGCCACTGTCATCTGACACATGGCCATCTGTTACGTGGCAAGCTTCAGCCGGAGTGTGATCTATACCATGTTCCACTTACGGTGGAACATTTTTTATTGCATTGTAGAAAATATGACCGTGTCCGTCGGCAATATGGAATTCGGCCGACTCTACGTGACGCTCTTGGAAATGATTTTAATTGTACAAGTGCAGTTCTGAGATTTTTTATCGAGTATTGGACTTGACAGGGTGATTTACTTTTTTATTGACCCGTTTTCCTGTCCTCCGGACTCTTTACATCCGGAGGTTACATTTGTTATTTAGTATATAAGTTTTTTTTTAACAAACTTGACATTCGGACCTTCTACATTCGTTTATTTTAGAAATACGCCAGACAATTTATTTATGGTAGCATTTCTTTTATTATTTTATTGTCTCTTTTTAAATACTAGTTAAGGTCTGATTTTTATAACGTTTTATACATCACCTTGTTGAAATTGCATTTGTGAACCTCTTTCAATCGTGACAACGTTTTTTTAGTTCTTTTAAGCATTCTGATTATTGTATTATGTCTCTGTTTTGCAATGAATTTTAGATAAGGGCGCAAATAGCCATAGTCGCTGACGCACCCTTTTTAAACCCCACAAACTAACATAAGTCATCCCTATTGATTAAATTTAGGATATACACAAAATAAGCTGTGTTTTCATCCTACAATCAACTGATAATAACAAAGATTCTTATAATCACTACAGAATGCTTCGTAATTAGATGAATTTTGTTTTATCCTATGCACTGTTCTGATCGATATGTCAAATTCTTGAGGGATGGCTCTGATTGATTCACCTTTTTTTAAGTCGTTCCAGTATTTGTAACTTCTGCTTCAACATAAGTACACATTTTTTGTTCCCTGCCATGCTACCAACGTGTACGAATATCTGCACACTACTGCACTGGTTCAACTGGTTAGCCCTGTGCTGCGCGGGACAGGATCCATTGACTTAACTTGTATCGTGAGGTATAGGAGATTGAGTGTCTATTTGTGGAGTTCCACTGTATTTCCGTTCTCGTTCTCATTGTCGTTTCCGTTCCCGGCTTATTGTGAACCAGCCTTAACCAGCGTGTGGAAGCATGTCAGCTGGTAGCCAATTTGCCGCTTTCCGGCAAGCATACGTCATATTACAAAAAAGTTCTTCAACCTTGGCTGAAAATCTACGTGGCTTAAGGCTGGTTCACAATAAACCGGGAACGGAAACGACAACGAAAACGAGAATGGAAATAATGTTAAAATATATGCATTTAAATGTGAGCATTCATAAAAGTTACTTGTGAATGCTGACATTTAAATACATTTATTTTAACAATATTTCCGTTCTCGTTCTCGTTGTCGTTTTTGTTCCCAGTTTATTGTGAATCAGCCTTTAGAGTTAGTAAAAAATATAAGCAATATTGAGAAAAATAAAAGTAATAATAGTAAAAATAATGATAATAATTAATACAGTAGTTTTAATACTAAATGAGTTATTATTATTTACATTCGGAGTTCTGTTGTAGAAGTGATCTTCATCATAGAGTGGATCTATACTGCGAGTCACATCATAGCATTATGGCACTTTCATTTCTGTGTTGCAATTTATTTGTAATGAAAGTGAGAAGGCTAAGAAATACAAGCGAGATATGAGTTGTTTCTGACCTGGCGGCAGTTGGCGGAAAGCGCGATTCAGCAACTCGAAACGCGTCGTCAGATAGACGACGAGGTTGAAGAAGAGCGTGTCGATCAGGGCCGCAATCCCGGAGATAAAGATGCAGAGACCCGTGTTCCAGAGGAAGCCGATCTCGTACCAGGGCGAGTGTTGTGTGGGGAAGGGCACCCACATTTTAATAGGCATCTTCCCGGGTCCGCGCTGCACCGACGCGGCCTGCGTACCCATCGTAGCGAACCACTGCAGCCAGTACAGAAGGGTAATGCGCCGTGAGCGTCGCAGACTCGTAACCAGTATCCTCATGTCTTCGTCCGAAAGCTGCCGTGCGCCCAGCACGCCGAAGTCCGTCTCGGCATCCCGGATGAGGTGTAGTATCTTCCTGCGATACGCCACAAGAGTCAGCACCTAGATTCCAATACGAAGTTTCATTTTAGTGACGTGTAAATCCAGAGTTGATTGAGATTGATTGACAAACAAAAACTTCAAGCCAGATGTTAAATTATCAACCAAAAATTGATACCTATGTGTTGATATTATAAAGCCTACAGAATTATCTGTACAATTATTATTTCTTATCAATAAAGAAGAATTCGCTCCGACACCGGGGATCGAAGCTATGGTCTTCAGTTCTCCGCACTGAATGTTCTACCACTGTGCTAGCTGGGGCTCCTGCCAGAGCCCGGATCGAACTCTTGTCCTTAGTTTTTCACTTTATGGCATACTCACGTTTCGACATTACAGTATGTCAATTGTTCAGTGGTAGAGCATTCAGTATGTAGAACTGACAGTCCTGGGTTCGATCTCCAGTGCCGAAGCAAATTTCTTCGTTAATAAATAATAACCATAATAGAGAATTCTGTAGGCTTAATAATATCATCTGCCTCTGATTGATGTTCTGGCTGATACGGAGGTCTACTGGATGTTCATTTCAAAGTGTGTCATGACGTCACTGTTGTGAGTCAGCGATTTGATGCGAGTTTCAGCTTTATGTCAGAGAAGTTGCCTATTAATCAAAGCGTTCAATCTGAACTTGAGAACGTGTACGGTATAACTTGACCATCGTAGCAACAGATGGCGGTCTGTAAAGTCTGTGTGCTACCATAACCTCTTTCGCACTGTGTTTTGCGCGGGCAAGTCGTACGTAGGGTATTTGTTATCATCGGTTGCGTACGACAACATTCCACAATACAAATCAAATGCTCCGTGTCCATGTTGACCGTCGAAGTTAATGTCCACAAATACGTAAGTTATCGTCTTAACCCTCTCCACATATCCCGACAGTAAGAAAAAAACTCACCTCAGTATGTGTTTCCAAACAGTTCACATTCCTGCCACTACAGGTGTTACCGTACGTATCGGCAAGTACTCTTCAGAATGAACGCTGTACTTGCTAGGCAACTTCTCTTTCACATAAGTAATACGCCTCTGAGGATGTGTAGGAAGATTGAATTCTCTAGACTCAATGACTAGCCACATGACGGCTTACAGCGAGCCATGACACACATTGAACTGAACACGCAGTATTTTCAGGCAGTACATCTCACTTGACGATATGCCTCAGAGGAAGAACAATTATTTATATACATCTAAAGTGTAACTAGTGTAATATATTACTTGTCAGCGATGTATGCAATGGAGGGGGAAAGGAACTGGCCATCCTACCCTATTATCTCCTGGCTCAGTTGCTTTATGGGTAATGCTTTGTTGGTATTACTTGTGAGGTTCAGATCTGTCTTCGGACAGTTGACTAAACAACAACAAACAATAATGTCATCATACAGATGTAATTGGCTAGCAGTACATAACTTCAGTACAAAAAACTGAAGGTCCTTGGTTCGATGAGCAGTGCCGGAGTAAATTTTTTTCCATTAGTAACAAATAAAAATGGAGAAGACAACCGGGATGATTTCTCAAGAAATACTTTGCACAATTTTATTGAAGATGGAGTGAATTACTTTAAACATTATATTTGTGATTGAATTATGCTTATATCGATAATAGCAATAATATACACCTATATTTACTTAACGATATCCTTTGCATACAGTAGTAATGTATTTGTAAACTTTATCAACGTTTACATTGCACAAAGAAGCAAGCAACTGACGTGTTTAGGCCTCCCCATACCGACGCGAAATATTCGCAGCTGTGGCGAATGTTTCGGTTCGCAAAGTTGTCATTGTCTCAGTGTACAGTAGTGGCAAAAAAACGTACCGACCCTTGTAGCTGATTTCAGAGCCTTGTTCACAGTGACAGCACGATAGACTGGTAACTAAGACTTTTGTTCGAATTATTCTTCCTGGGAAGGAAATTTTTTTTGTTCCTTATTCAAATTTATTCCCAATACTTTTCGATTGTAGCGATATGTTACTACTTAATTAAGTTATTATTCCCAGAACATGAATTTTATCATCTTATTTTTCATTGGCTTTCGAAATGGACTACGTCAGCAGTCGAAACTACAACAATTTCAATAGATTACTCGCTACCTTGTGAATGCGGGCGTGGCATGCACAGTGGCTCATTTCTGGAACTTAGATTATTCCTTCGGTCCGGTTTTTTTTTGCCACTACTGTACATTGTGGTATATTAGTGTGCCCACATCGACGCGAAAGTATCGCTGGACGTCTGCGAATCTGCAGCGTTGAAATTTAGATTCGCCGGCTGCGCGGCTTTTTTCGCTGCCGCCGCGAATTTTATGATGGCGTTCTGTGAGAAATTGTAAAGAAACATTCAGTTTTATACGATTTATTGTAGAGGATTACAAGTAAGTAAGGAAAAAGGGCAATATGAGATGCAATCCAATTGGAATTAAATGAAAGTGGTAAGTTATTCACATCTTTAACATATCTTAAGAGAAAAATTCTAGCCTACATATGGCCTGTCTATAAGCAATAATTTCATATTCGCGTTTTTTTGCCTTTTATCAATCCTTCAGAATATCATAGCATTGCTTAGTACAGAAATGTATTTCTAGAGAACCCACCTATATGAATTTTGTGTTATTTAACATCTTACTAAGATTTAATAGTTCAAAGTTAATAATGTTCTTAGTTTAGAAAAGGTTTTTATTCTTAAAAGCAAATATAAGCCTACATTTAATAGCAATTTTTTTTGTCAAAACTAATCTCATTTATATCTTATTCCTATGAACTACTACAGGAACATTTATATTAGCTAGTATCGAAGAGGATCTAATCCGGCATCGGGATGGGAATCTGGTGTGGCTTAGTGGATAGAGCGTTAGCACGTAGAGCTGAAAACCCGGGTTCAAATCCCGGTGCCGGAGAGATTTTTTCTCTGTTCTACTCATCTTCCATCATATCATGACGCAGAATTTCTGCACGGAAATATCATATGTATAGTAGTGGCAAAAAAAAATGGACAGACCCTTGTAGCTGATTTCAGAGCCTTGTTCACAGTGACAGCACGATAGACTGGTAACTAAGACTTTCGTGGTTCGAATCTTGCCTGGGAAGGAAACTTTTTTTTTGTTCCTTATTCAAATTTATTCCCAATACTTTTCGATTGCAGCGACAATTTACTACTTAATTAACTTATTATTCCCAGAACATGAATTTTACCAGCTTATTTTCTAATAGCTTTCGAAATGGGCTACGTCAGCAGTCGAAACTACAACAATTTCAATAGATTACTCGCTATCTTGTGAATGCGGGCGTGGCATGCGCAGTGGCTCATTTCGGGGACTTTGATTATTCCGTCGGTACGGTTTTCTTTGCCACTACTGTACTTCGGTATTTTGTAATAATATAGTATAGAAAAGTTGTTTCAATAAACATAAATACGCCTATCAATAGTTTTCATTAACCCTTACGGATTCGCGCTGTATTTCCTAACATTAGTATTCGGGTTTGGTGTCACTACAGCTCAATCAATAATCAATGTTTTGGACTTAATATTTTTATTTTATTACTCGATATTTGTCTACATAATGTTAAAATAACCGACTTGCAATTAATTTTTAAATATTAAATATAATATTATAGGATTGTTGTTTAGTCAACTATCCGAAGACAGGTCTGAATCTCACAAATGATACCAAGAAGGCACCACTTATGAAGTAACTAGGCCAGGAGATAATGGGGTGGGGTGGCCAGTTCCTTTCTCCCTCCATTGTATATATCGCCGACAAAATTAGCAAAAATCTACACCTAGCAGATACTGCTCCATCAAGTCGTCTTTGTTGCCCATGCACACTTATAGAATACACTTACACATAAACAGGATAATTTTATTGATTATACGCGAATACTTGTGGGAAAAAATCCCTCCCAGATTTCAGATTTGGCAACATCTCTTGTCTTCCTTTTCTTGAAGGACGCATTATAAGAGAATCAAAGAAAAGTTAGAAAAAACGAGACGAAGTAGAGTCTTCGAGATTTTGTTACGCACTTGACACATGTGCATTGTATATTATTTTTGCACGATCAAATATTTATAACTGCAAATATTGTATGAATTTTATGATACTTTCTGCATTGAGAACACATTTTAGTAAACGTAGACATTATACATTCAAGGGAATATAAGTTTGCTAAAAAATTTAATAAAAGTCAGTATGATTTTCTTTTTGTGTCTAATGATGAAAAACACATGAAAAATATGTTATTGAGGAAGATTAGACGTATTACATTACATTATAATAGAAACGCGGACAATTAAAGTAAAATAATTATTTCCAAATGTGAATTTATTGATTTAACGGAACTAAAATGATTTATATTGTGTTAGGAGTTCGTTGAACGTACTCTCATCAATTCGTACAAAATTGCTAAATGACCGAGAATCTTCCAATGTCATCTCTCTGAGTAGGAATAAAAAATATATTACCAGTAAAGGATCTTCTATTTTCATTTCACTATTTTCAATTATTTATATGTGCTGGGATGGTATTCATGTTATGAGGGATTCTCTAAATATTCGTTTCATAGGTAATTTATCTTTTCAGATATCTTTAACTTCTTGTTTCTGATGCACTTATGTTTTCTTCTATGTGGACTTTAATTTCTCAGCCACATTTCTTTCTTTTTTCTGTGTTCTCTCCTCCAGAGCTATAAGTTACGAATCCATACAATAAGCCTCGGAATGGGACTGATTCTCTGGCACGACCACAGCAAAGGAATAAGGTTATGAGATTTAGTACTTGGAAAGTAACTAGTCTTTATAGAACATGAGGGGTAACATTAGTAGCAAAAGAACTAGCTAGATATACAGGGTGTTTCCGAGGTGGTGTTACAAACTTTCAGGGATGATGGCGAAGGGCACATGTATCAATTTGAGATAAGGAACCATGGTCCGGAAATAACTGAGTCGAAAGTTATAAGCAAAAATAGTTGTGTGGAAATGGAATTGTAATTTGGCATCACGTGCCCTCCTTCCCTTAACCTTTGGAACAGTCATGGAAAGAGGGCCGGATGTCTCCTAGTGGGCACTTTGCCGATACAATATGTCAGCTTGTCTACTGTTCCCATTGGCTCATCCGTATTCGAAAATCAGGTCTGCTTATTCCACTCTCGTGTACTTCTTCATTTCACTAGGACTGATCGACTGGACACTGCAACTTGTACACATACACTGCTGTCTACAGACGTGCATATCAGGACCGATCATGTCCGTTACTCATTACGCTATCTGCATTGCTTTAATGTAGTTTCCTGTCCCCATCCCTCAGACAGCGCACTGAATGGAATACTATAAGTGGACAACGTAAACAACGTCAGATGAATACAGTATGTGTAAGATGCACAGTTAAAGACACATAAATAAGGTGTATAGAGGAATAAAATTATTTCATTTCCACACAACTATTTTTGCTTGTAACTTTCGACTCGGTCATTTCCGGACGAGGGTTCCTTATGTCAAATTGATACATGTGCCCTTCGCCATCATCCCTGAAAGTTTGTAGCACCACCTCGGTACACCCTGTATATCTAGCTAGTTCACCGTAAAATGAATTAATGAACGAATCATCCCTCTGTCATCAAGTTTGACTCTGATGGTTTGTCGTTATTTCATTTGGATAGAGATATTCTCATCACAAAAACGGAATTCTTCGCACTGACAGATTGACAGAATTCAGAACGATTTTAATAATCCATATATGGAAATAATGTGGGAACTGCACCTTGACAACGTTCTTTGTCTGCGTAAGGCAGATACTGAAGCATTCAGCGAATTCGCCAAAATCGTCGCGGTTGAGGTACGTCTCCACCAACACACCCACCGAAACCATCACCAATATCACAAGATTTGTGACACGCGCAAAGCCGTAGCCTGCGATCTTCATGCGGGTCGTGAGCACGGAGCGATGCTGCAGCAGACCGCCGTAGCGCAACATTCGAAGGTTGAGTCGCAGCGATCCGCCTTGTACAAGCTGCTCCGCGGACTCCATAGCGACGAATGGGAGCGTTCGCAGTGCGAATCCATTATGCAGCATACGTGTCTGTCTGTAATTACGAAGATTAAACTTGCAGACGTCACCTGCACCTCTCATTCCACAACGGCAAGCTGAAATTATCAGGTGCTACGAATCTACAAGTCCTTTTTTTTTTAAATAAATAATAATTTAAGTCTCACTGGCACATGGTATTGTATTTGTTTACATCCCATGATATTCGTAAATCGCTTCACAGTTAGAATAGAGAATATAAAAAAAATCTTAATATTACTGTATAGTCTTATGGTCACAGTCCAGTTGGAATATATACAGAATAGTTTTACAATACAGTCTACTAGTACAACACAAAAGTACTTAATACAAGAGAGAAATATTCATGAAGCGTTGTTGAACGTCATACATTCACTTACAGAATAGAAGGCGTGACTAATTAGGTACTTCTTTAATTTGGACCTAAATAATCTTACGTTTTGAATTTCATTTTTATGTCCCTAGAGAAGCTATTAAAAGTTTTTACTGCTATATAACGCACTCCCTTTTGATAGCACCATAGATTTGCCGATGGAGTATGAAAATCATTTTTAACGCGTATTTATGCTATGTACTATTGAATTAGTTACAAAATTTTTCACGATTATTAATGAAAAAATATACTGACAAGCCATGGGCATTATTAGTTTTTTTTTTTAATCGTCCTACACGATTCCCTATATTTGGAACCCACTATTATTCTAATTACTATTTTTTGTAGTAGACATGTACTGTTACTATCTGCAGAATTTCCCCAGAATATTATTCAAAATTCATTATCGAGTGGTAGTATGCAAAGTATATTGTTTTTAAGGTAATTTACTATCTCTTGCATAGACCTAATAGCAAAACATGTTGAATTTAGTTTGGAGGTAATTTCTTTAATATGATTTTTCCAATTTAACACATTATCTATTTGTAAGTTAAGAAATTTTGTTGTTTCTACGAGGCGCATCCAGAAAGTAAGTTTCCCGATTTTTCCCCTTGAAAGTAAATGCAATTAGCCATGTCAGTTGCGCATGCGTAACAGATCTATGACGTATCAATATGCCAGCCGGACAGGTCCCGCCTGGTGCCAGTAGCGTGGTAGCAGTGGTCCGAAATGGAAACTCTTATTCCTTCTCCCGCCGCCTGCGAGGTTCGGTCGGTGATAAAGTTCTTTAATGCACAAAGCATTGCGCCAATTGAAATTCATCGGCAGCTCTCTCTCTCTCTCTCTCTCTCTCTCCTCAAGAAATACCTGTCCTCCGGGAGCGTTTTGGCAACGACGAAGAGCTGAAGACGTCTGTCACACGCTGGTTCCATTCTCAGGCGGCAGAGTTCTACGACAGAGGGATACAAAAGTTGATCCCACGATACGACAAGTGTCTCATTTCTGATGGTGGCTATGTTGAAAAATAGCTGAAACACTGCTGTACCTGTTGCGAATAAATTTTTTTCCTGAAAGTGTGTGTTCTTTTTTTTTAAATAGGGAAACTTACTTTCTGGATGCGCCTCGTATTAGGGACCTGTTGTTAATTATTGGACTTGAAGTTCGCGAGGCCGAATTTGGGCAGCATTTAAATTTGTTAATGTTAGTTTTGTTTCAATTTATTACTAATTTATTGGCTGGGAACCAATTACAATGGTAATATATTGTGATCATCACGTTTGAATACGTTTAAATTTAGAATGATTCTGCGCAAGTGGTCACGTGGGTCATTTAAGCCAATTATCCGTAAGCTTTTCCAATTTTTCTTGGTGTGAGCATTGCTAGTGAAATTGTATTCACGTACAAATTCTATTGCGTTAAAGTTATTGCAACATTATAGATTTAACATTTGCTATACAAAGTGCAGGTGACAAGCTTCAAGTTCTTTGTAGGTAAAATAATACAGTGTTCTCATATTACGAGGAAACAAGATTACAGCGGAACCCCGGTGTACACATTCCTGCGTGTCATGCTTGCACCGGCGGGGAGCGTGTTCCTCCACACTCCTGAAACATTGACTGTAAGTGCGTCCTTCTTCCTAAAAAAAAAAAAAAAAAAAAAAAAAAAAAAAAAAAAAAAAAAAAAAAAAAAACTATATGCAACAGCACAAAAAAACAGCAACACGTTCGCTATGGAGAGGTTGTTGATGCATTTTCGAGGATTTTCTGGGGCCCGATACCGAAGGTTTTGTTTGTTGACGCAGCCCGACAAAAAATGACAATGAGATTAGTCATTACTGAGCACTACTGAAACATTTTTTTTCCAATATATTGTCACAGGCATCTTGGCGGTTGAACCAGTCACATTGCCGAAATTCCTGAACTACCTTAAATTTATAAGGATGGAACTTGAGTTCTAGATGTAAGATTCTCCGATCAGATATCCCCAATACCAGAGCATGTTTAATGGCTGAACTTCGCATCGTGGAGATGTGGTAACAGCGTGTCTCACTGCTGCGATAATCTCGGGAATCCGAACGTTGCGACGTCTACCGGACGACTTCTGTTTGAAAATTGACCCTTTTGTCTGAAATTTCTCACTCATTCTTATCAGGAATTCTTCGTGTCGACCTACTCCGAAATGAGTACGAAATTGTTGCTGCTTTACAATCATAGAATCATATATTTTTAAAATATTCTACAACAACAAAATGCGCGACTTTGACCTGTCCTCGCTATGATGGTAACTGAAATGGCATGGCTTGTGCTGCTCAAAGATTATGCAACTCAAGCGCGGCGTTCAAATCAAACCGGGGAGATGATTCTTCCGGACCCTGTACATTATTATTCCATATTTTTATGAAATGTGCCTCAGGGACTTCCGCTGCTTGTGAATGGCTGCTGTTAAATAGTATTTTTCACAATTTGAGGAGGAAACCGTACAAAGGACTCAGTTCTTGAAGGGAGGCGATGGAGAAGAAGAAGAAGCATATGCTAATGAGAATTGCGATGATGAGAAGGCATACGTTAATTAGGAAGAGAAATTCTGTGTACTATTTCTGTTACGTGAGAAGAAGACAGTCACTTAAGGCTACAATTTCACAACATAGTTCGGGTCACAAAATATCATTGCTTCTCTGTACCGAATGGCAAATGCCTGCTATGGGATCTAAATTCTGGACTGCTGCTAATGTCACTCTATTGTCTCCATAGCTCATACGAGTATATACTATATAACCGAAACGTCTCGTGTTTTTTTAACGGCTTATAGTATATAGTACATAAATATTATTGACAACTTAAACGTTCAAGATTTTGCAAAAGATACTGCAATTCGTTATTTAACGGATGCATTTAATAATTAATATTAATATATCTAATTACTCAATAACTGCAAGAGTGCTTTTTTCATTCAATCATAACATGAATAAAATTGAATGCACATTAAATTAAGCACTATTGCAAACACGTAGATAAAATAGTTAAAATCAAGTGAAGGGGTGAGAATGAAATAGTCCAAAGCCACACTTTTAACAAATATTGTTTTGTGCGAGTGCATTTCTTACACACATGGGAATGCTACTAATAAAATATTGTAATAATTACTCAACAAATGGCATAGGCGTAAGGACTCTAAACCTTTGAAAAAGTTTGTCTGTGTGGCTTAGGAATATTTTTTAAATTTCATTCTTATTGTTGGTTTTTAATATATCGTCGCTTAAGAACCAATACCGCGTAACTGACAAAATGTAAATTTTACAGGAGAAGGAGAAAACCGAATAAAATCCATAAAAATAACTCAATAGTCTTGAAAAGTGGTATATGGCTATGAAATAGCTTAACTAATTTGCAACTAAGTGAAAATGGATGTTCATGGCCGTAGACATTTGGCCATGTCACGTACGCGGTATTGTAAGTCTGCCGTTGACTACATTTTGTTAGTTACGCTATATTGTGAGACAACTTCAGCAGCTTCAGGACACATGTTGACAAGCGTTTTATTTACGTTAAAACTGCCTTCTGGAAATATTCTTGCTCTTGTATATGTCAATGTGTTATCTGAATTGTTGTCCTACCGTCTGACTTGGGGTCAAGGTCGGTAGGCTGTAGCTTGAGTCAGCACTCGATCTACGTTCCAGACATTGACTGCTGCATTCTTACAGTCAATTAAATGCTGAAACTATGGGAAAGGAAAAACGAAGACACAGATCAATGTTTATTGTTATAATAATAATAATAATAATAATAATAATAATAATAATAATCATCATCATCATCATCATCATAATCATAATAATAATCATAATAATAATCTGATAACAGGTAGGCCTACTTTATTTTCCCACTACGTATTTGAATAGATAAGTAGAATTGTTACTAAAATGTTGCTGACAAATATAATTTTAAATAAAATGATGATAAATAATAATATATTATTATTATTATTATTATTATTATTATTATTATTGACAATGGACTTGACTGACTTGCGAATAATGAAAGAAAATCATATAAAAATGTAATAATGATCATAACAATAATATTTCAGGCACAATATTCGTTAAACACAATAAATAAATAATTATAGGCCTACACTAAATCACAAAAAGTAATCCTTGACTAACCCTAGTGTGGAATACTATCATAAAAGCTATGGCAGTCTCTTGGAATAACATTCTTCAATTGCTGCAGATGATTCCGTTTTGAGTCATTAATCTTCAGCCTATTGTTGTACATTATTGGAAAAACGACATTCCTGGAGACCTTCTTAGGGCGCCCAGGCATCTCTTGCAAGTCATCATTGAAATTGCACTTGAAGAGTATTATACCATCAGGGCAATACTGAATGACTCTATGTCAGTGACCGTAGAGTCATTTTTATTCCTTCCAGGTCGAATAGAGTCATATAACCACAAATCCTTAGTCGCAAAGTTGGTGAAGAAGTTATGAGTCAGATAATGGACCTCATAGGGGAATGGTTTCTTCCTGGCCTCTTTAGAAATCAAAGCATACTGGCTAGGAAGTGTTATTTCACGGCCTTTCAGTTCACTTTCAATAGAACTATGGGCGGAATCGCATTCCATTTGCGTATGTCCTTTTTTTCCAAAAAATTTCTGTGTTATTGTAACACCAGTATTAATGGCTAAACTTAATAAGGGATTTGCCATTACTACGTTTCTATTCTGGTAATTACAACCATCAGAATACAGAATGACTGGTAGTAGACGATCTTTCAGTTGCTTGGTTAATGTATCTACCACGCATGATGCAAAAGTTGACGCCACTAGATCAGACTCTGTCTCATCTAATCAGTAGCATACTGCTTCCTGAGTGGCTAGTTGTACATTGTAAAATTATGCACAACTAATTTTGTTTTATAATACATGGAACTAGCCTGCACAAATGGTGCTACTTTAACTGCTTGGACGTCCATTTATAAACTATACACAAATTTTTCTGCCCATTTTCTTTGTCTTTATATTTTTCTTTTCTTGCCAATTCTTTCCTTTCATTATGAGTTTTCCACTCTTTTTCTTTGATATTTACGGCTTTATAGCTGCAGCAAATATTACATTGATCCTTCTTGGGCCAGAACAGACTGAGGTTAGACTCCTGGAACAAACTGTTGAAAGTATGTCGACTTAAAGCTTCTACGTTACTGTCGCCACATTCTTCTTTGTAATGCTCATATAATTCTGACTGTGACTGTGGCTGCACAATCGGTTCTAGATACAATTTTGTGGACGTTCGTCTACAATAATGAGGCGGTAATTTAGGCAGGCTACTGAAGAAAGAAGTAAGAAATTTTTCGAATGCTCTTTTTTCTGTACTTTTTCACGAGAACATGACTATTTCTTTTTTACAGAAGGGACGCCATCAGTAATATTAGCTAACCAATATCGCACAGTCCATTCTTTAATTCCCAATGTACACAGAAACATCTTTTTTGCAAACCTGAATAGTTTTCTCATCAACTTTTAGGTTGTAGACAAATGTTCTCTTTCTTCTCGATTCAGAACTAGTACTGCCAGGTCTTTTCGTAGGAGTGAAATCCACAAGATTTGATACGTAAACTTTCCTCTGTTCCCAAGTCATTGTTTTCCAGAATGCCTGAAAGTTGTCCCTTCTCTCATTAGAAATTAAATTACAGTCCCTTACTTTCGAATTTTGGCACATTTTATAACTACACTGTGGCCCCAAATTCCTTGCATCTCTTTCCGTATCATGTGACACTTTGCCATCTTTCGATCTCTTGTAGCCAAGATAAGCTTCCCCTTCTATTCTAAGTTTTCTATTTTTCATTTTCTTCCACTTACCTTTTTGTGGCTTTGAACTTCTTTTTCTCTTAAATTAAGTTTGCTATTATGATTCCGTAACTGAAGAAAAATAAACGTTTAATAACTGTGATACTTCATATGCCATACCTTAGTTAATGTTCACAGAAGTTTCTCCCGTCTTAAATGCAGAGCATAGCACAGATAGGATTCGTTCTCGCTAAACTGACCGTCGTCTGATGCATTGTCCATTTCTCTTCTTGTATCTGTAGGCCTATATAATAATAAAATAATAAATATACTACATTTCAGTGAATGAACTTGCAGTAAGATTCTGCGTGAATTCAGCTCAACTAACATTCAATTGACATTAGTGAAATAATTCTATTATATTTACCTTTTAAATAATTGAAACTGAACACTTCTTTAATCTTCTCAGAATATCACACACTGTTGACACAATTTCACAAGGCAGTAACGAGAACCAGCTTCCGTACTGAGGGCGCGCAGGGAGTAGACATAATATCTGTTATCTGATACGCTGTATTTCCAACAGACTTCTCGTGACTTCAGATACGCGGTATTGTACCCCCCTCCTTTGCACGCAGGCCATTCATGTAATCAAATTCCCGCGCTTGTCAATGCATGCAGATGACAGTGGAGGTACCATCTGACCAAAAATGTCAGTTACGCGGTATTGGTTCTTAAGCGACGATATATGCATTTACACTATATATATATATATATATATATATATATATATATATATAAATGGTGTAAATGCATTCTTTAGAGTAACGTTATAATATTATAATTTGTAATTTTGTATTGTTTGCGATCATTAACACTTAATCTCAGGACTATGTTTAAATCTATTTCAACGTTATTTAGCTATTTTAACGTTATTTAGACAAAAAAATCGTTGCATAGACTAACAATTGAACTCTTATTCTTCTATACAACACGGAGAAGTTTTAGCGTCTGAGCTATTGAAATACACGAAAACATTCCTTTCTGTGCGGAGTGTCAATCTAGTCATGAAGGTCCAATGTCGATTTAACTACACGATTTATGTATATATTTATTTATTATTTATGTCATATTAGCATATTTTTTGCAATTTTTGAAGTGAATTTCGGAACGATGCTAGTAACAAACCAAATAGCCTGAATTTAAGTAACTCAATATTTGTTATTTTGTGTACCAGTGCTCTGGTGTCCGATCATGCGCAATGTCTTACATCTGAGACTTAGGAATATTCAATCGTCTCATTCTTTTCTTGGGAAACTGTACATTAATGAGTCAGTCAAAGGCGTAAGCAGGTGACAAAATCTCCTTGACTTCTGACTTGTGTTATGAAGAAGCGGAAATTATTACCTATGTTTCAGTCTTGAGCAAGTAGCCGAGTGTGGAGGTTCATTTGTGCAAGTCAGTGGAAGTAAGCGTAGCAGAGGCATTGACCTGTGTAGTAAGTGAAATAAGCCGGAGTGAAATGGAGGATATTGAAATGAAACAAGATTTAGTAGCATTGAAGGAGACCATAGCGGAGATGAGGAAGAAGATGGAAGAAATCCAGCACGAAAATGAAGATTTTAAAAGCAAATGGGAGCACTTAGAGGAGGAAAAGAGGAGAAAGAACTTGATATTTTTTTGGAGTAGAAGAAAAGGAAAAGGAACATAGTGGTGAAACATAGGAGAAGATAATAGGAGTGTGCTGGGAGTGTTTTGGAATAGATTTGAGCGACGGACAAAGTGTTTATGTATTTAGAATAGGGAGAAGAACTCGAAATCGCAATCCAGATCAAGTTAGGCCTATACTAGTGAAATTCAAGAGCATGATAATGAAGGATAAGATCGTGAGAAACAGAAGGCTGCTAGGGAACACTTCCATCAGAATGGACAATGATTGGAGTTATGAAGTAAAAAGCAGAAGACGAGTTTTGGTCCCTTTCCTGAAAGAAGCTAGGAAAACCGGTCAATTTGCAAAACTGTGTAGAGATAAATTAAAGATTAACAATTTGATCTTTAGTGTAGAAGAATGTCTCGAAAGCATTAAGGAGCCGGTAGTAGGTTCGGAAGAAATGGAGAGGAATAGAAATGTCCTGAAGGAGAAAATTAGGGGATTAGTGTCGACTAGCATTGGAAATGATATCAGCTTGGACAACATTCATGGAAATAGCAAGGCAAGCACGACACGGAGTTCATCAGTCAGACATGGAATGCGGAAAGAAGCAACTTGAAGCGATCGAGAGAAGCCTATGACGTCATCTGAGGAGGAAATATCAACACGTAGTAGAAATCTACAAACGCGTCAAAATTCCTGCAATCAGCATTTCGAGGCGATTCCAAGGCGAGTACGTGAGTTGCGGAGTCAGGGGAAATCAACGGCAAGGCAAATGAAGAAAAATGGAATGGATCCAGGGAGCAGTGATGAAGGAATAAAGGCGAATAGTAAAAAGAAACATTATGATTTAAGAAGTTGGTGTAGTGGGGGAAAATACAAGAAAATAGTAGGAGGGACAAGGATATTTGTACGAAGTGAAGTGAAGTGAATTGAGGTGAGGATATAAGTGTGGGGGTCAGTAGTGGAGAAGTGGGGAAATATACTGTAGATGGATATGTCGGTGAACGAGAGGTGACAAAGATACATTTAAAGGGGACATGAGTGAAAGAGAGAAGGAAGTAAGCTATGACTTGCATAAATTTGCTATGTAATAAGGTGGGATGGCACTGTATACAAAATATGTGAAGTGCCATTCTCACCGGAAGCAAGTGCTTAACGAAAAATATATATATATATATATATATATATATCATATCATATTACGTATGTTTGTATGTCAATGAGTTCATTGTGATCCCGTTCAGTCATAGAGGAGGTGCACCAGGAGAGAAATGCCGCAACCAATATCTACACCGCAGTTGTTTATTTAGAAATTTGGAACTGAATATTTTTGTGTAAGGGATGGTAACATATTCTTAGAATGTATATTTTTTGTCATTGTAATAGTAGTTATCTCAAATAAGTGTAAATTATTGTTTGTATACAGGGTGTTTAAAAATACGGGGCATAATTTCAGGTATGTATTTCCCACATGTAGACAATCAAAATAGTTCATTACAACATGTGTCAAGAAATGCTTCATTTCCGAGTTATGGCCTTCACAACATTGAAATTCACCGGAACCTTTTTCTTTCCGCAGGTCGTTGTCATTACAGAAGATGTTCAAAATGTCCACCTCCTGACTGAATACAGACCTCACATCGATGTTTCATTGACCTGCGAACACGATCCCAAATTCCAGGAGTATTGCGTATGTCCTCAGAACATGCCACAATTCGATTCCGAAGGGATTCCAAATCAGGCACCGGAGACGAATAAACAAATGATTTTAAATGGCCCCCCCAAGTAGAAATCGAGAGGGTTCAGATCAGGTGAGCGTGGAGGCCAAGCAGTTGGGCCACCTCTACCTATCCATCGATCAGGAAACCTTCGATCCAAGTACCGGCGAGCCGTACGACTGAAGTGTGCAGGAGCGCCATCATGCAAGAAGTGAATGTGTTGACGATTGATCAGTGGAGTGTCTTCTAAAACATGAGGTATGGTGTTTTCTAGGAAGTTTGTGTACGCCTGCCCCGTAAGTCTGTTTACAAGTATATGGGGTACAACTAATCGATCACCAATGATACCGGCCCACATGTTGAGGGAGAACCGCACCTGGTGATGAGATGGAACAGTTGCACGTGGGTTTTCATACGCCCATATATGTTGATTGTGGAAATTTGTTATGCCATCTCGTGTGAACTGTGCTTCATCTGTAAATAATACTAAGGCAGGAAAGTTCTGATTTACACCACACTGCCGCAAGAACCACTGACAGAACCTAACTCGTGCAGGGTAATCTGCTGGTGACAGGGCCTGTACATGTTGCAAATGATAAGGATACAATTGATACTCTTTCAACAGTCTCCAGACAGTCGTATGAGGAACTTTGACTTGCAACGCTACCCTTCGTGTGCTGACAGAAGGAGTCATGTTCACAGCCTCCAGAATCTCCTCCTGTACTTCTGGAGTTGTAGATCTTGGTCGTCCCCTTCCCAAACCAGGAGAGTTAAATTTTCCATACTCGCACAGACGGTAATGGCGACGTACAAATGTCTTCCGATCTAGACATTGTCGCTGTGGGTACCTCTCCTGGTACAAACGACGAGCCAGCGCAGCATTGCCGTCCGCCTTACCGTACATGAAGTGTATCTCTGCCAGCTCTTGATTTGAATACATGTCACACAGTCTAACGCCTACAAAACACTGAATGTAACCTTCGCCTCGGAATGAACTGTCAGAATGCCCTCTTAATGTCTCCTTTGACGGCAACGACCTGCGGAAAGAAAAACGTTCCGGTGAATTTCAATGTTGTGAAGGCCATAACTCGGAAATAAAGCATTTCCGGACACATGTTGTAATGAACTATTTTGATTGTCTACATGTGGGAAATACATACCTGAAATTATGCCCCGTATTTTTGAAACACCCTGTATAAGTATAAAACCTCTGTTGTATATATTTATTATCAGATTATTAATTCTGAAATTCAATTGTAATCAATGGCGTGGCAAACATATTTGTTCAAAACGTTTCGATTGTGCAAACCATTAAAATTAAGTTGTCATGATATGCTTCATTGTATTTTACATTCACCGTAGGCCTACTGTACTGCCACTTATGTAGTGAGCGCCAGACATATTGAACTCCCTCCGTACAAGGCTATATTCCTCGATAAATTCAGCGTGACAAAAATGCGAAGCCTGGACATGACTGACTTAACCGAAAACTGTTTCCTGCGAACACTCTGTATTACTACTAGGGAATGAAGTTGAGACATCAAAACATTACCTATAGGCGGCTACAGGTTTAAGGAACACAGGATATAGGATGACGTTAGTTGCTTACTTTACTGATGTACCTTCAGGTTCGTATACAAATGAAATATGTCACGTGAAGGGAGCTCTATTCATTCGGAGTTTAATGGGTGCGGGTTTTTTATTGTATACTGCATGACAATACAGAGTGTCTGATAAGATTTAATAATGTGAATAAATAAATGCAACAAAAACTGATAACAAAACAGATATAGTGCCGTCAACCCAATAATAACAAGACGTTGTTGGGACATTGTACCATTGCATTGTTGTTGATTTGGCGGGGCTGTTATCTATTCTTTTATCTGTTTTTTTTTTTGCATTTATTCATATTATTAATTCCGGCGTTCTTGTTACGAGATCCTTTAGATTGTTTTCGACACAGCATGCCTATTTTCTGTTTTAAAATAAATCTTTCGTCAGGTGTTCAGTTGTAAACTAGTAAAGTTAGGTACTGTGAAGATGTATTAAAGCGCCGCCAATAAAATCTGTAACTTTGCCTGTGCTTGTAAAAGAGTCCAAAATAAATATTTTTCAGCCAAGAACGAAATTATATTCAGGTATAAAGTGTGTAAGTTGGACATAAAAGTTAAAAAGCGTCATGATTTACAAAAACATTGTGATTTTGAAAGACATTTCGAACGTATGAAATTGTTTAGTGACTGGATTTCGATTCCACTTTTTATTATGACTTGTATCTGATGATATTTGCGAATATTCCGTTCCATAAATTTGAGATTCAATATTGTAAACACTTGTTTGAAAAGTATACGTCTAGAAAATGGCCAACTCCAACAACTATTCGTACACAATACTTGCCCTCGTGTTATGTATAGAATTTTAAATTCTATACCAACAGCTGTTGATAATAATATGGCAATCAATACAGATATTTAAAATCTAACACCATTTTCTATAACGAAGAGAATGAGGTAAGTCGCTTTCATAAATGTATGTTATAATCTATTTGTTTTAGTTACCAGCTATACGGAGAAATATTTTGATTCAAGAATAGCAGTGCTCAGTAGACGGTCATGCGTTTCTAACTTTTTATTCCTCACTTATGTTGAGGTCATCGATGTGTCAAACTGGTGCACATGTTCATAGAATGACGGATTTCTACAGTTAAATGTACTTTGTAGGACTAATTATTTTTCCGACTTCTGTATAATCCTATCGAAATCACTGTTCACGATATTACAATAGGGACGATATACATTATATAGTCCGGGTCAGTTACTTCATACCCCAAGGGTGAAACCTAACAATTTTTCCCCATACTACATATGCTAGTGAATTGTGGTGATTTTCTAGTTTGCAGGTTGAATTTTCTTTTGCCAACTTCATTTCGAATTTCGATAGTGACTAATACTACAAATGGTAGTGATTTTGTAACTGTTAATGTTGGCAGCTGAGACAAACAGGAGTTCCATGAAATTAAAATTGTACTAGATTTCTGAACCAGTTACTGGAAGCTAGTGAAATTTGAACATACTATTAATTAATTAATATCAGTATTAATATTAATACATAATAGTTATTTTATGTGTTGCGTTGTGGTTACAATTCAAAACTATAGTCAGGTAATTGTAAATAAATATAACATACTTGGGTGTGTTAATGCGGGTGGGTAATCGATAGAAATACCATTTCACATTTTAATGAATTTCTTTCGTATTTAGATTTGTATTACAATAATGTCAAAATGTGCAAAAAGCATGGCAGCGACTCCACCAAGAAAGCGTAAAGCGTGTGCGAGAGTGGGGATAATTTCCTACTGGCGTTCTGTTCTTTTAGATTTAACCGAAAGAAGATAATGAAGAAGGAATTATGCTCACGGAGACAGCAATTATAATTAGAATAGCAAAATAAAATTATTAGGAGTAAGTATTCTTAAGCATACATTTCATGGTGATATTCGGTTTTCGGAGTTAGTACTAATAATTTCATGTGGTCAAACAAAATACATTTTTAGGTTAGATCTCGTGAATCAATTGTTTAGTCAAACCAATGAATTTAATATTGCCAAGAAAAATACCTAACATGTTGATCTCTATCTCGTATAATTTGATTACGAAAATATGTTACAAATTATTGAATTACTTAGAATAACCTTCCGACATAATGGTAAAGTTCGGTAAGTAAATAAGTCATTCAGTATTAGGATCGCCATTTTACTTCATATGGTGATATCTGATAACAGTTGGCAACACTGACAAGACGGCAATATTTGCTGTTTAGGAATTGTGCTTACGTGACCGTCACACTGAGTGAACAGATTATAGAGAAACTGCAACGCGGCAGCCCAGCCTTCGACCGAGTCGCTCGCACACTCGATTACGCAAATAAAATAATTATTATTTCTCTGAATTAAGCGAAAGTGGAGAATCACTAACGGTCTTACTAATAAAAACTCTCTATACAGACGTTTAACTCTATTATATTTATACAATGAGTAGCTCGTTTATAAGTCGTGTGTAAATTCCTTACTAATAATCACTACATTCGTCGTGTATAACAGTATAACTGTTACAAAGCTACGTCATAGTTTCGTCATTACTTCATTACGAAAGGTAATCGAACATCTCAGATTCTCTATTGCATCCAGTAGAGCGCTCTAGTTTGCCGTGTTAAGAATCGATAGTACAACTGGCTCTGATCGATTACCACAATATATCACAGTCTAATATATACAGTCGCGCAACTTCAACACTCTTTTTGCCAACATTCACGACACTAGCGCTCAAGCGGCAGGCAAGGCACTGGTCATAGGGTTGATACAGCCAGCACATGCTTTAAAGGTATGCGAGATGTTATAATAACGTTTTAATCATGCGTCGGAATAAAGGCAATGTGTGCAATGACGAAAATTGCAGTAACAACAAGTTTAAATCTCCGAATTTGTTGTTCTTCAGATTCCTTAAAGACCAAGAGAAAATCATAACTCACTCACAACCTATAATCCACGCTGTAGGTAGCCTACGTATTGTGTTCTATAAAACATTTATTAGTTATCAGTTACCTATTTGTATGTCAGGAAGGAGAGTTTAAATAAAAACAAAGTAAATACCTGTTACAGTATATTATTGTTTTGCAGAGATCATGTGTAAATGTGTAACCATTCCGATTTTGGATAATGTATCTACAGTTTTTAATGCAAGTAATTCCATAATTTTTGTATTCGTGTTTTTTTTCTTTATATTTTTCAAAAGTTGAATATTATATTGCATTCAAGTAGGGATTATGGTGTTAATTTTTTCAAGAATTCATGGCGTATTATAATCCTTTTGCAAAATATTCACTTCTTGAATAAATCCAGACTGTGTCGATAAATTTCTGATGTGTTGGTGTAGATTCATGTGGCAGGCGTATTAAGTTCTCAAGAAATAAAAGAGCCTTATTAAATTTAATATAAAAAAGCAATCTTTTCTGTAATAATTTGCATGACTGTTATTGCTGTTGATTTTACATTACCAGTTATTATTTGAGCCGTTCAGAGCAGAAGTGGTATAAGTCAAAATTAGGTAATGAGGTTTAAAGTAAAAATTCTGTAAAATACAGCGCAAAGTAGCAATTAATTTATCCTTCGTGCTATTCACTGACTACTAATAGTTTAAATAAATTCAATATTAACTGCTACTTTGCGCTGTATTTTACAGAATGTTTACTTTAACCCTCATTACCCATTTTTGACTTACACCACTTCTGCTCTGAAAATAAAATTATGCTTACATTTTCTGAGTTAATTGAAGTTACAATTTTTTTCAACAAAGTTGTGTATTCATTTGTTCTCACCTACGTCATAATAACAGTAAGTGCATGTAAATTACGTATTATATAGGTAGGGTAAGTTAAAATTAAGCTTATGTGTGAAAACTGGAAATGTAATGTACAATGCGGTAAACTTTCCATAAAAATTTAAACCATAATATCAGCACTATTAGCGACTCAAAATAATAATTAAAAAAAAATGGAAAAATAATGGACTTCATAAATCAATGTCTGTCAAATTAAGGTTTAAATCTTCCCCTTTTTTATTTTTAAGTTTACCTCAGCGGCCGAGTTTACCCCAATTTGCGGTATGGAAAACAGTTAATTTCTCAGGGAATATGGAGAGGAGTTCACCACGCGATGTACCCTACGAGATATGCCATACAATTTTGACTCTTCTCACAAGAAATATAGAGTTCCAATGGTTTATAAATATATTTAGGTATGAATTGAATTATCCGTCCACGTACAAACAATTATATTATTTCAAACCATGATACGTGATCAGGGCCATGATTCAGTTGTAAGGAGCAGAAAGAATTACGTTTATTCCCAGCTTCTTAAACTTGTAGATTAACTGCGTGTGAAATTCTTCCAGGATTCTAAAGTAGAATTAGTAAGAACCATATACACTTATTGTATAGCATAAAATATAAAATAAATTACGCAAAACCGTTTTCTGATGTGTTATCATATGTCGTGTGCACACTTTTAACTTGCCTGCCGCTAGAGGGCTACTGTCGCGCCAGCTGTCAAATGTTGGCATATTTTATACGTATGAGTTGCGTGACTGTATCTATTAGACTGTGACTATATTTTGGTCAAAGAGTACAAGCTACAGGAATAATATTCTACTTATTCTGTGCTCTTTGGTATGTTCTTCTGTGATTACAAAGCATTAATCATCATAAAATGACAGTCGATACGAACAGCTGTTAGAGGGGCGGCCATTCTTTCTCTATATACAACGCTTAAACAAGGGGTTTCGTATATATAACTACTGCAAAGCAATTCCCATTGTATAGTTACAGACTGTTTATACATCCATCACTTATGCATGGTTTATTAGTAACGTTTTCTGTCTCAACGCTGCATAAGTCTCGTATAAAAACTATACACGGCTTATTAGTAAGACCGTAAAGGAATAGTCGAAATAGTACGCAGTGATAATTTACAATGCAATAAACGTACAGTCGTCAGAAGAAAAAGTGGCCGCTCCCTATGAGCAAAGTTCCCTTCGGGTATCTTCGCTACAATTCGGAGACAGGCGATGTTACATGTTATTGGACCACGTTGCCTGATATCTACAGTTACAATTAAAGTATTCTGTGTGTTACTTTATAGCGTAATGGTAGCGTTCCGGCATGGTATTCGTGAGTTACTGCGTTCGAACAGAACCTAGTGCTTTTTATATTCTTTTTTTTTATTTTGTTTTTAAGAAAGAGAGAAAATATACATAATTATTCCTGTCTCTTTTATGATTATTTCAGTAATTAACATCAGGTTCATGAATGTATTATGCCATGATTTTATATTTACTTATTATAACATTATGGGTTCAAATGGAAAGAAAACAAAAAAAGATTTTCGTCTCAACAAAAATATCTTTCGTGGCATAAACAAATCAAACTTATTGGCGTCTGCCTTAGAACATTCAAACAATTAAGTGTTCAAAAAACAAAACAAAAAGCCACGATTCAATATTTAGTCTACCTTCCCCACATCTCGAGCACATCTTGCAGTCGAATGGGAATGGAATCGACTAATCTTTTCAAATAGCGACTGTTCTCAGCCACAACATTCCAGGCATCCTGGACATACATTCATAAGTGTTCTGATCATGGGCAGGTCTTTCACTGCAAACCCAGCATTATCCCATCTTTCCTATCTTCTGCCTTTCTCTTAGTCTCCGCATATGATCAACATATCTTAATATCGTCTATTATTTGATATCTTCTTCTGCTCCGAATTCTTCTCCCGTTCACCATTCCTTCCAGTGCATCCTTCAGTAGACAGTTTCTTTTCAACCAGTGACCCAACCAATTCCTTTTTGTCTTTCTAATCAGTTTCAGCATCATTCTTTCTTCACCCACTTTTTCCAACACAACTTCATTTCTTATTCTGTCTGTCCATTCACATGCTCCATTTTTCTCCACATCCACATTTCAAATACTTCCATTCGTTTCTCTTTATTTCGTCGTAATGTCCATGTTTCTTCCTCATACACTGCCACACTCCACACAAAGCACTTCACTAGTCTCTTCCTTAGATATTTTTCCAGGTCCGCAGGAGATGCTCCTTTTTCTATTGAGAGCTTTCTTTGCTCATGTTTGCAGGTTTTCTCGCGAAGGATAAATTCGGTAACTTCTCGTTGCTTTCTGCACACCACTGTCTCTTTCGCATGTTAATAGATTCCAGGGGGGCCCAAGCGTGGAGGTGAGGAGAGCGGAGTTTACTAATTGGGCCCTCCGGACTTCACTGAAATTCACCGCAAGAGTTAAATATTAGTTCTATCAGGATTTTTGACCCGATCAGAGACCGGGAAATCCCAATTAGCCTTTGCCCGCTGCATCTTGGACGAGCTTCTACAAATCATCAGAAAATCTTGCAGGGCAGATATGTCTATATTTTGTGCCCTTGTAGCTCAGTCGGAAGAACGTCGGAATTTAGATGTCAACGTCTCAGGTTCAATTCCTCGTCACTCCCGGAACAATTTTTCCCTTGAAATTATTCAAATCTGCTTTACAGGAAGCTTCACCTGAAAGACAAAATTTGCATAATATATACGTCACTGTGTACGTTAACAGAAAAACCACAATTCCAAGTCACACAGAGTTTGTGTGCACTCGATGAGGGTCTCTGGCGTTTCGACAGCCCACGCGAGTTGTGTGGATATAAAGGGAAAAGTTGAGACGGTGTCGGGTGGAGTTCCCGGGTAGCTCAGTTGGGAGAGCGCTGGTACGTTCAACCAGAGGTCCCGGGATCGATACCCGGCCCCGGAACAATTTTTCCCTTGAAATTATTCAAATCTGCTTTACAGGAAGCTTCACCTGAAAGACTACATTTGCATAACTTGAATACTATTTATATCACTAAAGAACGATAACAGAATAGGCTATAAATGATAACATGCGTATTATTTATATCGCTAAAAGCGATTAAAAATAAAATGAAAACTTGTACAAGGCCCGAACTCTTAACCTTCAAATCATTAAGCGAGCACTCTATAGGTGGTCTGCGAGACGCAGATACGCGATAATTCCATAGTTCCGGAACTACTTCTACAAGCACATGCATCGTGTAACATCGCCGTGAACGGAAGTGACTTAGATTTAGTGATTTGAGACTTTATTTAACTTCTGTAGTTCCTGACTTCAAAGCTCTGTGCCATGGAAAGCAGGCGCAACCTTCTCACTGAATTCCAAGGAAGAGGTGAGTAATTGCAATGAAAACTTGTACAGTATTTATTATTGCAACTAGGCCTACACGTTGTGTAACTTTTAAGCCGTAACTAGAGTAACTATAGGTTTTAACCGTTAAGGGCTAAGTTAATTTAAGGTTATTGAACCTTTTGCTTGGAATAAAATTTTATGCATATCTACTGTATGTATATTTGAAAGTAAGTGATTCACCCAACTCAGATCGTTGTGGAAGGAGTTCGCGAGTCGAAAAAGGTTGGGAACCGCTGTTCTAGGAAATAAACAGCATGCAGAGAAAATCTTACGTAATCTTCAATTTCTTTTACAAACTTCCATAATGACGAAAAATTGCAAGATACATACCTGAATCTTCTCAGACCACTGGAGTATTCTCTATTACATTTATAGTAACAATGAATGAGATCAATTGCATTTGTAGAGGCAGAACCATTATTTTATGCTATGAATTTGAAAAAAACCATGACACTACTCACTCAAGAATGAATTGATTTGCTGTTTATTTATTTAAAATTTTCCATAAAAGAATAGTGTACGTAACGTAATAATTGAAACAGAAGTCTCTGTGAATTTTCCCAACTTTTGAATGAACCAATAGATGACCTCAAATATTAATTCTTGTCATATACAGAAACATTTCTCTGTGATATGACTTTGTGGGAGCTGGTTTTAATGTACAGACTAGTATTGTTTCTCTAGTGCAGCGGTCATCAGCAAAGTGAACCCTCTGGGTAGCGTCCCTTACCCGCGGATAAGAGGTGCACTAGCGTGCATCCGTGGCTGCTGGCGGGTATGCTTACTCCCTCTCCTTTCTACACGACGGTGCATGTTGTGATACACTGCTTACACGTTACCCATTTCAGCGAGTGATGACGACCACTACTCTACAGTGCAGTCCAATTCTCCTGACGTTTACTTGTATGGCAATAGGCAGTAGCAACAGCGCTACGTTGCCGCGTACAGGTATTCGTTGTCGCCGCTTGTAAAAATTAAATTATGGTTTATTTAACGACGCTCGCAACTGCCGAGGTTATATCATCGTCGCCGGTGTGCCGGAATTTTGTCTCGCAGGAGTTCTTTTACATGCCAGTAAATCTACTGACATGAGTCTGTCGCATTTAAGCACAGTTAAATGCCATCGACCTGGATCGGGATCGAACCCGCAACCTCGAGCAAAGAAGGCCAGCGCTATACCGACTGCGCTATCTAGACCGACTCGCCGCTTGTAAAAATAATACGTGCGCTCAGAGAACTTCTTCGTGAGAGAATGTCTACATGTGATAAGGTTCAATTACATTATTTTTCTGAATATATAGAAATAAGATTCTAATTTCTACGCCAAGTAGTTCGAATTTATTGCGTCTTAATCGTGTCCAGATGATTAATGGTTTTTATGGTCTTTCACAAGTGATGTTTACACAGCTGCGTGCCGATAAGGAAGTGTTTCGAAGTATGAAGACTATTAACTGTAAACAGTATCGATTAAGCGACATAAACATTAGATACAACTAATTGTGAAGCGAGAGCTGAATATGCCAGCTGAATTTCTGTTTTCATTTTGTGGAAGTGAAATCAATAATTCGTTTGTAATAAACATTTTCTATGTGCTATCAGTTTATTACTTTCTTTGTTTATTAGTAGTTTATAATTTCATTACGTATATGAGTCAACAATGTCAGTGCTAGTGAAAGTAATAGATTCAGTGGATAAAGTAGGGAAGTTCGAAAAATTATATTTAATGTTTACAATTTCGTCCGAAGAAAACGAAAAATTCATAACCTTTCTAAGAGTCAAGAACTAACTGCCGAGACGTGTTCAATAAATGTATCAATCGTGTCACATGTACGCAAATAAGAGCATAAAGCGGAAACACAGGCTGCTAAGAAATTGTTCGTCTCGCCTAGAAAACCTTAAATAATGACGAATTTAAGTGAATTCGAAAATACACCATTTGTTTTTCCCCTGGAATTGCAAACATCAATTCAAAGACATGATTTGGTATATATAGTTTATTAATTTTTAAACCAACTATTGGAAAAGAGAGCCTACACGTAACTAGTAATGACAATGGAGTTAGGTTAGTCAACTTTGCGACATCAAAAAATTTAATTGTCAAAAGTGCAACATTCCCCTATGCTCGAACTTCTCCAAAAGGATTGACATACAACCAAATAGATCACATCTTGTTAGATAAACCGAGACATACTAGTATAGTAGATATTCGAACTTTCAGGGGGTCAGACTGTAATTCTGACCATTATTTGGTGATTGGAGAATTAAGAGAAACACTATCAGTAGCCAAGCGAGTAGACCAAGAAGTTAATATTAGTAAATTCAATATTCTGAAATTAAAGGACGAGGAAACTAAGCAACATTATCAAGTTAAAATTACGAATAGGTGTGCCACTTAGGAAGTTCCGACGAAGTTGAGAACGAGTTAGATGTTAATAGCGTGTGGGAAAATATCAAAGATAGTATCAAAATTGCAACTGAGCAGAGCATAGGTTATTATGAAACTAAGAAAAAGAAACCGTGGTTTGATGAAGATTGTTGCGTGGTAGTAGAAAGAAACAAAAAGGCAAAATTGAAATTTTTACAGGATCCAGTTCAGGAGAATAGAGATAACTATTTCAATGAAAGACGGGAAGCAAGTCGTACACTTAAGAATAAAAAGAGAGATTACTTGAAGGAAAAACTGAATAGGTAGAAACAAATAGTAATAAAAACGTTCGAGGTGGAAAATTTCAAATATCTTGGAGCAACAGTAACAAATATAAATGACACTCGGGAGGAAGTTAAACGCAGAATAAATATGGGAAATGCCTGTAAAAAGGAATTTAAGAACGGATATAAGGCAAGGGTAAATGTAATCAAGGATGAGAATGGTGACTTGCTTGCAGACTCTCTCTCAGTCCTGAACAGATGGAAAAATTCTTTTGGGCAACTACTAAATATACATAGGCCAAATAGAAATGATCGGGACGAAATTCAAATACAAACTGCTGAGCCATTTATATCCGAACCCACACTTTCCGAAGTCGAAATTGCGATATTAAATCTAAAAAAGTACAAGTCTCCATGTATCGGTCAAATTCCAGCAGAATTAATACAAGAGGGTGGAAACGCATTATCTAGCGAAATTTATAAGCTTGTACTTGCTATTTGGGAAAAGGAAATTGTACCAGAACAATGGAAGGAGTCCATAATTTTACCTATTTTAAGAAGGGGGGGGGGACAAGACAAACTGTGGTAACTTTCGAGGATTATCACGTATCTTGACGTCGCACAAAATTTGCCCAATATTCCTTTGAGATGATTAACTCCGTACATAGATGAAATTATTGGGGATCATCAGTGCGGTTTTAGGTGTAATAGATCGACTATTGATCAGATTTTTTGTATTCGACAGATATTGGAAAAAATTGGGGGTATAAGGGTACAGTACATCAGTTTTTCATAGATTTCAAAAAGGCATATGACTCGGTTAAAAGAGACGTTTTATATAATATTCTTATTGAATTTAGTATTCCCAAGAAACTAGTTCGATTAATTAAAATGTATCTCTGTGAAACTTACAGCAGATTCCGTATAGATCAATTTCTGATGGATGGTTTTCCAATTAACAGCGGGCTAAAGCAAGGAGATGCACTATCACCTTTCCTTTTTAACTTTGCTCTAGAATATGCCATTAGGAAAGTTCAGGATAACAGACAGGATTTGGAATTGAACGGGTTACATAAGCTTCTTGTCTATGCGGATGACGTGAATATGTTAGGAGAAAATCTACAAACGACTAGGGAAAAAACGGTAATTTTTACTTGAAGCAAGTAAAGCGATAGGTTTGGAAGTAAATCCCGAAAAGACGAAGTTTAAGATTATGTCTCGTGATCGGAATATTGTACGAACTGGAAATATACTTATTGGAGATTTATCCTTCGAAGAGGTAGATAAATTCAAATATCTTGGAGCAACAGTAACAAATATAAATGACACTCGGGAGGAGATTAAACGCAGAATAAATATGGAAAATGCCTGTTATTATTCGGTTGAGAAAATTTTGTCATCTAGTCTTCTGTCAAAAAAACTGAAAGTTAGAATTTATAAAACAGCTATATTACCGTTTATTGTTTATGAATGTGAAACTTGGACTCTCACTTTGAAAGAGGAACAGAGATTAAGGGTGTTTGAGAATAAAGTTCTTTGGAAAATATTTGGAGCTATGGAGGATGAAGTTACAGGAGAATGGAGAAAGTTACACAACGCAGAACTGCACGCGTTGTATTCTTCACCTGATATAATTAGGAACATTAAATCCAGACGTTTGAGATGGGCAGGGCATGTAGCACGTATGGCCGAATCCAGAATTGCATATAGAGTGTTAGTTGGGATGCCGGAGGGAAAAAGTCCTTTGGAGAGGCCGAGACGTAGATTAGAGGATAATATTAAAACGGATTTGAAGTAGGTGGAATATGATAATTGAGAGTGGATTAATCTTGCACAGAATAGGGACCGATGGCGAACTTATGTGAGAGCGGCAATAAACGTCCGGGTTCCTTAAAAGCCATTTGTAATTATGAAAAAATGGCATATTATTGTATTACAGTGTTTTGTTAATTAGAACGGATCCTGTTCTCAACACCCGCCGTCCATCCCTCCCGCCAGTTGAGTTCGGTGGAACACGCATCACCTGCCCTGTAGGTTTTAGAACATAGCGCTTGCACGTTATTGGCTATCGCGAAACGTCAGGAGATTTGGACTCCACTGTATTGCACGGATGGGCATTTGCAGGTTCGCGAACCGGAAGTGCTTCGAAACTTTTCTCCAAAGCCAAGAGATGGGGCTATGACTTACAGTGCCTGTCTCTTCGTATCAGTCGTTCTGTAAATTACCGTTCAAATCAAAACAAAGCACAGACGTATAACAGCACTTCAGTTAATTTTGAGAAAACGTTATTGAAAACTTTTAAGTTTTCGTAAATTCCGTGAAGTTTTCATTTTAATTTCTATGTGTGATCTGGTTGCCATTATGAAACGTGATTAATATGGTTTTATAGCTACGGTCTTCAAACTTTAAATGCTCGCTCCTGAAATTCTGCAAGAAATGATATATCATATTTTACTTTGGAGAAACAGAATTCTGAATTATTTTAGTATTATTTGAGATTGTTAACATGGAAAACAGTTATAGGCCATTCGGTATCTCGTGAAACTTATCTGCGCGTCACGGGAAGAAGAATGTGGACTGAGAAGCTTCCCTCCTTCGCTATGCTCCTATGCTCCACAAGATTCCTACTATATGCTACGGCGCAAGCAACTATTTGGTTTCACGACATAGTGAATTACCTATAATGGATTTGAAAAGTCATTTGGAAGAAACAACATCTACAGAATCTCACAAAAAAGCAAAATACCGATAACACAGTCTTTATAAGTTACCGTTACATTTAATCTTTTAAGATCGCTCAGACTCTCATTGAAACTTCTGTGGTGAAAGTAACTGGAAAAATGTTCGGAATACCTACATGATTTTAAGAGAATTAAACAGTCCAGGCGTAGTATTATAAGACGTTTCAGTCTTTCAGACCGAGTCTATTTAAAAAACTTGGAAAGTGATTTGGTTTTCAATTTTCAGCTCCAACTAATATCAGTGCAAAAAAGATGTTTTTTAAATTAAAACTAAAACTTCACGGAATTTATGGATGCTTAAACATTTTCAATCACATTTGCTGAAAAGTAACTAAAGTGCAGTTACAGCCGTTTGCTTCTGACCCACTCAATTATTTTGATTTGTACGGTACAGAACGACTGATACGAAGAGACCGGTACTGTAAATCATAGCCCCATCTCTCGGCGTTGGAGGGGAGATTGGAAGCACTAAATGCCCATCCACGCTCTAGTGTGACATATTAGTAGAGTTGTGACTGCCCTTTTTGTCTATTTTGTTGCTTTACTCAAAGCTAAAGGCTCTTTAAATATCCATTACAGAGCTTTAGGATTAAGGTCTAGAGGTTCTTTAGTACCTAAAATTGCCTATTTCAGTGATGTGCCTATTTCTGGAATAGAAACCTATAAATGCCTATTTTGGTCTTTTAAGGGGGGATAGAGGTAAAATTTGTGGCATGTTGGTCAAAAATTCCGATTTTGTGATTTTTACATAAAAAGACACTTTACACTTTGAAGAATATCTCTAAAAATTTCATTTATCTACGACAACTGGAATAGTTGTTTTCGTCTTCATTTTTAAAAACCTGCGTCACTTAAACATGACAGTCCAGCTACGCCCAGACACTTAAATCTGCCATCAACTTCTGAAACATGCCTATCGCCTGTGTTTGGAATACACATTGTTGATGTTACCTCTGCTGTCAAGTTACCCTAGTCAACTTGTAATAGTTCAACATATTTTCCAAATAGATATCACTTATTTTCGATAGTCAGTTGTAGGTTATGTTTAGAAATTTATTTACCTTCGAGTTGTTTCCAGAATTATTATAATAAACACATTGTGTGTCACTTTGTTATTGAAGGAATTCATTACACGTGAACCCATGTGATGTGACGTTGCTTACAAATAGAATTTTGTGTTGTGTGTTTATAATTGTTTTATTTACGCCGAAACATTTTACGTAGACCTAAATATAGTGAAATAACTATAATTGTAGCATATGTGACGAAGATAAGGGCTGAAAATGCTGCCAAAAAGAGGGATAGATTATCATATAAAGCTGGGCACTTCTAAAAGTACAGATTCAGTGAATATGTAGTTTTTCTTATAGATATAATAATCTGTGGAGCTACAGCCTAAACCAGGCATGCCAAAACCCTGCACACTGTGCAGCCCCACATATTGTGCAGTTGTCTCTGTGTGATGTGGAGTTCCTATTCCCCTACCTGGAGGGAGTGAATCAGGTTGGAGGAGAGCGCATCAGGGGTATACAGAACCTGCAGTAGCAGATCAATACGAGTGCTGATTGAGCTGTGACTGTGAATGCGTTATGAAAAATAAAGTGAGGAGACTACAGATATAACGAAGAAGAAGAATCAAGAATCATATAACATAATAATTGTTATAATGTTTTCCTCAGCCAACAATAATTATTTTAAAATGAAAGGCTTTCATCAGCCCATGTCGAGGTAATAGTGTTGTGACAGTTTATATCAGATTAGTAAGTTTTCAAAGTATGAAATTTTCCAGCGCTTATTTCTTAATCAGTACTCTCACGGCAAAACAAACTTGACAATGGCGTTGTTTTGGTGTCTGTACTAACACAGCCATCAAAGATTAGATGACTTACGACTTCCATTTCATAATCTGTAAATGATGAGAATGAGGAATACATGTGAGGCTTTTGAGGTTGTAAGGAGCGAAGAAAGCAAATATTTGCAAGGCGGAAACATTTTCTGAAAAAATATATAATGGCAAATTTTCCATCTCACGTGAGTATATTATGTTAATACACTTACATTAATAAATCTTTAAACCTGATATAAAGAGAATGTCGTCGCGTCACAGCTTGTGAACTACACTTTTAATTTCTTTCAGTAACGCTTCCAACTTGTCGATACTTGTTCTCAAAGTTTTCCAAATAATATATATGTGAATTTAAATTCTAAGCTTAATTTATATTATTTATTAATATTAATGTTAATTTATATTGACATACAGCAAGGAAATGATTTCAGTGTAAAAACTTCACAATATCCTATTGCGTGTAATTAATTGGGAGTATAAAATTTTCTTTAACATTTGTATACCAATGGTCCCAATAAATAATAATGCACGACGAAGAATGAAAGAGTAGGGTATGTTACTTTAAAATAATTAGTACCTACTACGTAAAATGAAATACTTTGTTGGTTTTTTCTTGTTTCGAAATTACTGAAATATTCTTTTTCTTCAAATAGGCTACTATATAAAAATCATATTAATAAATTATGAAGTATAACTGAGTAAGCCTAATGTTTCTTGTATTACAATAATTATCAAGCATAGACAATAACTATTTTTTTCCTTCTGCTAAGTGTGTTTATAATGTCCAAATGCCTATTTAATCCAGCACTAGAAGTGCGGAATAAATTATTGTATACACCTCCAGCTAAGAACGG